>NC_092041.1:69885987-70187452 GCF_003086295.3 Arachis hypogaea | reverse complement strand
GATGCTGATTTCTAGCAACTGTATCAATAAGCTCTTGAGCTTCTTCTATTGTCTTTTTCATGTGTATAGATCCACCAGCTGAGTGGTCTAGAGAAATCTGAGCTCTTTCTGTAAGCCCATAGTAGAAGATGTCTAACTCCACCCACTCTAAAAATATTTCAGAGGGGTATTTTCTTAGCATCTCTCTGTATCTCTCCCAGGCATCATAAAGGGATTCATTATCTCCTTGTTTGAAGCCTTGGATGCTCAGCCTTAGCTGTGTCATCCGTTTTGGAGCAAAATAGTGATTCAGGAATTTTTCTGACAGCTGTTTCCATGTCTTTATGCTGTCCTTAGGTTGGTTATTTAACCACCTCTTAGCTTGGTCCTTTACAACAAATGGAAATAGTAATAATCTGTAGACATCCTGATCTACTTCCTTATCATGTACTGTGTCAGCAATTTGTAAAAATTGTGCCAGAAACTCTGTAGGTTCTTCTTGTGGAAGACCGGAATATTGGCAACTTTGCTGCACCATGATAATGAGCTGAGGATTCAACTCAAAACTACTGACTCCAATGAAGGGTATACAGATACTACTCCCGTATGAAGCAGTAGTGGGGTATACAGATACTAAAATTGCGTCATTTGGACCTCTGTAGCTCAAGTTATGACCGTTTGAGTGTGAAAAGGTCAGGCTGGACAGCTTAGCAATTTCTTCAAGTTCTTGTATTTTTTCCACTTTTGCATGCTTCCTTTCCATCCTCTGAGCCATTCCTACCCTGTAATCTCTGAAATCACTTAACGCACATATCACAGAATCAAATGGTAATAAGAGAGGATTAAACATAGGAAATTTAAGGCCAACGAAGCACGTTTCCAATCATAGCACAAAATCAGGAAGGAAAACGTAAACTCATGCAAATCATATGAAAAAATGTAAGAAAGATTGATAAAATCTACTCAATTGAACACAAGATAAACCGTAAAATAGTGGTTTATCAACCTCCCCACACTTAAACATTAGCATGTCCTCATGCTAAGCTCAAGAGAAGCTATAAAAGAGTGAAAAGGAATGGTAGAATGTATGAAATGCAACCTATCTATATGAATGCAACTAAATGTGAAATATTTTTACCTACTTGGTTAAAATTAAATAAGCTCTTCAAGACAAATATGAACTGGATTTCTCTAATTCAAATCACAAAATAAAGTACAAGTAAAATTGCAAAAGAAAGTAACTCATGAAAGCAGGGAACAAAGAATCGAGCATCGAACCTTCACTGGAAGTGTATGCACTCTAATCGCTCAGGTGTTTACGGTTCGATCTCTCAATTCTCTACTAACCTTGCTTTCTAAGACTTGCTTTTTTTTTTCTACTAATCAACACAAATTTGATGCACAAATACACATATAAAGAGGTATTTTAAGGATTATAATGGGGTTAGGGTCAAGGTAGTATTGTATTTGGTCAAGTGGACTAAAATCTGAATCCTTAATTAACCTAAACTTTCCACCTAGCTTAAGACAATCCATGTAATCACAATACAAAACCTAACTGTCCATTAACCATGTTTTCCACATATTCATGCATCCTGATTTGAGTACAGTACATATGCATTGCTATCACCATTTACTTTGGGGCATTTTGTCCCCTTTTTATTATTTTCTCTTTTTTTCTTTTCTTTTTTTTCTTTTTCTTCTCTTTTTTTATTTTTTTTATTTTTTTATTTTTTTCAATGCATATGATTAAATTATTGAATGCATGAATATGTCCTAAACATTTCTTTCACATTTTCATAACGATATATAACACCCAATTCTTTAACCAAACGTTTTCAAACCCACTTTTCCCCACACTTAATTCATGAGCACTCTCACTAGTCTAAGCGAACCAAGGATTCAAATTAAGGACATTATTGTTTTTCGCTTAGAGTTAGTGATGAGTTAAAGTAAAGAACAAAAGGGTATAATAGGCTCAAAATTGGTTTGCAAGGGATAATGAATGGGTAAGGCCATATGGGTATGTAAGCTTAGTGAAACAAATGCCTTAATCATATCATCAAACAATGGAAATATAGAATTAAGCAAGACAAAGATCACAATTTTAGAGAGAACAACACACACCAAAAATAAAATATTGGATGATAAAATGCAACCAATCAAATAAGCTCAAAAATCTCATAGGTTTTGTGTGTTCGAGCTCTAAACCATGTTCCAAAATAATATTTCTTCAAACAAGTTTTTCAAAAAGTTTAATTCAAGTTAGTGAAATGCTACAAAAATTTTCTTAAAAAAGAAAATATTACTTGAACCAAGTGGTAAAATATGCACAAAATCAAACAAACAAGCAAATGCAACAAGTAATTTAACAAAGAAAATTAAAATTGGTGTTAAAATATGAAGTAACTAACCCATGGAAGTCGGTATCGACCTCCCCACACTTAAAGATTGCACCATCCTCAGTGCATGCTGAGATGTGCAAGTGGACGGGCTGCTACAACTGATGCTTTTCTTCAAAGATTGTGCAGATGGACTTGTTTGTTACCCCATATAGAAGCTTCTTCTTTCCCTTCCTCGGTGGCCATCCTGAAAGAAGAGGAAAAGAAGAAAAGTAACCCAGAAACAAAGATAGAAAACAAATAAAATATGGGTGTTAATGCCAAATAATAAGGGTCTCAATTACACGGTAGCTACAACATGCAAGTGAAAGAACAGTAGAAGCAAATGGCATATAAATAGTTCACAAATTGCAACAATGGGGAAGAGATAATAGATAATGAAAGACAATATAAATTCATGTCAATGTAAAAGAAATATAGGGATCTTAAAAGATTGACATTGACAGATAAATAATATCATCCAACAGTGTAAAATAAGTTACTAGGCACCAAAATAATACCACAAAAGATACAACAGTTGAAAAAGAAAATTTAACACTAATAAAAAAATAATAAATTTAGAAAAGAAAATAAAAATTTGCTCGAAATTAAAATGCAATGAATGAAAGTATGCAAATTAAGGAAAATAGAATGAGAGTAAAGAAGGATGAGAAGTTAAAGAGATGAAGAAAGAAGTAAGTAAAAAAGGAGGAAGGAAGAAAGAAGAAATAAGAGAGAATTAAAAACAGAGGAGAGAGAAATAGGATTGGGGAAAAGATAAGATATCTGGCGCTAATGACTACTGTGCATCGCATATGATGCAGACGCGTGGGTCACGCGTTCGCATGATTTCCAAAATCTTCAAGTGACGCGGATGCGTCAGTCACGCGGACGCGTGACTTGATTTGTGCTAGTGGCGTGAGATCATCCGCGCGCTCGCAAACTCTCTGTCTCAAACGCCTATTTGCCAAAATTTAGAGTGACGCGTGCGCGTGGGTGACGCGCACGCGTTCATGACCTTTCTTTTAAAATGATGCGGATGCGTGGGGCACGCGTTCGCGTGGTAGGGCTTGTGCTTCTAGCATGGTTCCAGCCCCACTCCATCACAACTTGCTGCCATACACATATTTACATCGATTTTTAGGGGCACGCGTTTGCATGCGTGACGCGGACGCGTGGGAGGCTTATTTTCCAATTGACGTGGCCGCGTGAGTGACGTGGTCGCGTGGGCATGTTTGTGCCTGAGGCATGCCTCCAGCCACGCTCCCGCATGACTTTCTGTTCAATTCCCTTTTATCGCTAATTCTTCTTTGACGCTGACTTGTCGTGTGGGATTTTTTTATTTAATATGCGGAATGCAGAATGCAATGCTGATATGGATGTTATGAATAATTCCAGGTTCAATAAACTAGAATAAAATAAAATAAAACTTAAAAACAAACAAAACGAAATAAAAATTAAAATTAAAAAACAAACGATCATACCATGGTGGGTTGTCTCCCACCTAGCACTTTTAGTTAATGTCCTTAAGTTGGACATTTGGTGAGCTCCCTGCTATGGCAGCTTGTGCTTGAATTCATCCAAAAATCTCCACCAATTTTTGGAATTCCAGTAGCCTCCAGGATCCCAAACTAGGCGCAGAAATCCTTCAAGCAAGTTAAAGCAAGTGACAAGGCCCCAAGAGTATTGATTGCTAGACTGAATTCCGGGGTCTGAAATCTTGCTTTTACACCCGTCTTCTTGTTGAGCAATATTGTTTCATCCAAGTGGCAAGCAGTCTGAATCCTTACTGAAGCGGCCAAACAACATCCTAGACCCATTCAAATGAGCTCTACACCAACCTTTGTGTTTAAAGTTTGAGCACACAACCATGTTGAACCTTGCTTGACAACTCCAACCACTAACCATCTTCCTCTTACTCTTAATGCCACAATAGATCCGTCTTCAGTAGCCCATATTCAAGTGGGAAAGCAAAGGATAAGGATAGGAATTTTGCCCACTTGAACGTTGTGTTAGACGGTAATGGCCTTGGGAGAGGTGTTTCTAATGAATTTGCAAGCTCCACTCCCTTGTGCTCTTCTCTGACAACTTCCACCTCTTGGCAAGCTTCTTCAATATCAACCTCTTCCTCTTGGTAGCTTTCTTCCAATTCAATGTCTTCTTCATTGCGCACCAAGGGCATGGGAGGTTGTGCCTCTTCTTCTTGAATCTCCATCTCTTGATCAACCTCTTCCAAGTCTTCAACTATGATATGCCTTGGAGGTTGTACACCTTCCTCAACATCAATTTCAAACGTCTTGGAAGGAGGCTCTATGACTTGACCTTCCCATGGAGGTTCAACATCTCCTAAGTCTGCAACCACTTTTTTCTTTTCAATAATTACTGCTTTGTCCAGTTGTTTAAGTATAAAATCGTACTCCTCCTTGATGATTTCTTTTCTATGACAACTCCCTTCAACTACTCCTTCATTTGCAAAGGTCTCTTCTACCTTCACCTTTAGTGCCTCCTCTAGCTCCTTATGAAGTATGGATTCGCGAAGAAGATCCCTTCTCTCTTGTTCCATGTCAATAACATCATTGGGATCATGTTGCTTTTGGATTGATGGATGTGGGTGCTCTTCGATGGATGGTGGTGATGGGATGGAGAGATCATTCTGTGGTTGAAAAAGAAGTACACTAGAGCTTGAAGGTATTCGGTGGTTCAATTTGGGTGACGAGAGCTTGTATAGCAGAGTTTAAATCGGTAAGTGCTTTCTCCATAGAGGATTGGGGTGGATAGAAGTGTTCATTTGTTGGGAAAAAGGGTTCATGGTAGGAAGGTGGTTCATCTTGATAATGATATGGAGATGGTGTATATTGAGGTGGTAGTTCATGAGAGTAATTATGTTGGAATGGGGGTGGTTCTATGTATGGTTCATTTGGCTCGTAAGGTGGTTGGTATGGTGGATACGTGTTAGGGTCATATGAAGGTGAATGGTGGAAAGGGGCTTGTGAGTATGGTGGTCCAAAGTCATGTTGAGGAGGGGGTTCATAGGCATATGGTGGTGGTTGTTGATAATCAAAAGAGTGCTCACCATAGCCGTCATATTGGCATCCTGACTTTTGACTTTTGACTTTTTACAATTAAAACGAAAGAACCCTATTGGCATCCTGACTAAGATCAACAAGATAACTATAGCTTGCTTTAAGCCAACAATCTCTATGGGATTCGTCCCTTATTCACGTAAGGTATTACTTGGACGACTCAGTGCACTTGCTGGTTAGTTGTGCGGATTGCAAAAGTGTGATTGCAATTTCGTGCACTATGTTTTTGGCGCCGTTGCTGGGGATTGTTCGAGTTTGAACAACTAAAGGTTTATTTTGTTGCTTAGATTAGGAATAATTTATTTTTTTTGTTGCTATAGAGTCATTAAATCTGAGTCCTTTATTTTCTTTTCAAAAATTTTTCAAAAATATTATTTTTCTTTATTTGAATTTTCGTTTTTTTATGAGTTTAGTGTCATGTTCTAAGTTTGGTGTCAATTGCATGCTTTTCTTGGTCTTTCAATTTTCGAATAGCATGTTCTTTGTTTTTCCTTGATCTTCAAATTGTTCTTGTCAAATTTTCTTATTTGATCTTTGATTTTTCCTATTTTGTGTATTTTTCGTATTTTCCTTGTGCTTTTTCAAAATATTAGTTTTCAAAAATATATTTTTTATATACAATATTAAAACACGTTACATTTATAGCTCAGTTGGCTAGAGCGTTGGCTTATGTTATTGGCAATTGGGTATCTTCCTTTTAAAACTTTTTTCAAAAATAATTTTTTATATATTAAATCTTGTGCCAAACTTTAAGTTTGGTGTTTTCTTGTTAATCTTTCTTTAATTTTCGAAAATTTTATTGTGATTTTCTAAAAATTTTAAGTTTGGTGTTCTTTCTTTTGTTCTTGGTGTTCTTGTGAATCTTCAAGGTGTTCTTGAGTCTTCCTTGTGTTTTGATCTTAAAATTTTTAAGTTTGGTGTTCTTTGGTGTTTTCCCTCCAAAATTTTTTAAAACAAGGAGCATTAGATCTAGAAATTTTTAAGTCTTGTGTCTTTTGTATGTTTTTCTCTTTCATCATAAAATTTCAAAAATAAAAAATATCTTTTCCTTTAATTATTCATTATTTTCAAATCCTTTTGGTTAACTTGGTCAAATTTTTTTTAAAATCACATCTTTTTCAAAACTTCCTAACCACTTTTTCTCTTTCTTCAATTTTCGAAAATTATATCCAAAATTTTTCAAATCTTTTCAATTAATTAATTATTTTTGTTTTCAATTTTTTATTTTATTTGGTTTTCTAATTTTCAAATTTTTATTTAGTTTTTCATTTATTTTATTTTATCTTCCTTTTAATTTCCAATATTCAAAAAAAAATTTAAATCCATATTACTTCCTTTACTCCAACATGGACCTAAGTGGAAATGAACAGTCCAGAAAGACTCTGGGGTCATATGCTAACCCCACTACTGCTTCATATGGGAGTAGTATCTGTATACCCTCCATTGGAGTCAGTAGTTTTCAGTTGAATCCTCAGCTCATTATCATGGTGTAGCAAAGTTGTCAGTATTCCGGTCTTCCACAAGAAGAACCTACAGAGTTTCTGGCTTAATTTTTACAAATTGCTGATACAATACATGATAAGGAAGTAGATCAGGATGTCTACAGATTATTACTATTTCCATTTGCTGTAAAGGACCAAGCTAAGAGGTGGTTAAATAACCAACCTAAGGACAACATAAAGACATGGAAACAGCTGTCAGAAAAATTTCTGAATCACTATTTTGCTCCAAAATAGATGACACAGCTAAGGCTGAGCATCCAAGGCTTCAAACAAGGAGATAATGAATCCCTTTATGAAGTCTGGGAGAGATACAGATAGATGCTAAGAAAATGCCCCTTTGAAATGTTTTCAGAGTGGGTGCAGTTAGACATCTTCTACTATGGGCTTAAAGAAAGAGCTCAGATTTCTCTAGACCACTCAGCTGGTGGATCTATACACATGAGAAAGACAATAGAAGAAGCTCAAGAGCTTATTGATATAGTTGCCAGAAATCAGCATCTGTACCTTAGTAGTGAATCTTCCATCAACGAAGAGGATAAAACAGCAACTGCTGAACTCAGTCCTGCAGATAAAGCTACTGAATTCAATCAGCAATTAGATTTTCTAACAGAACAGTTAGCCAAATTCAAGGAGATACTACAAGAAACAAGAATGGCTAATATGAATTTGGAAGTATAGTTAAAGCAAATAGAAAAGCAAATGTCAAAATAAATAACAAAAAAATGCCAAGCAGTTCAATTAAGAAGTGGGAAAACATTAAATACCTCACTTCAAGGTAGCAGGAAGCCAAGAAATGAGCAAACTACCCAAAATCCATCTGAGAATAGTAAGAGCCCAGAGAAGAATATCCTGGCGCTTAAACGCCAGAAAATGGGTGGAAAGCTGGCGTTGAATGCCCAAACCATGCTCAGTCCTGGCGTTCAATGCCATAAACAAGCAAGGAATTGGCGTTGAACGCGCAAAGGGAGCATAGTTCTGGCGTTTAGACGCTAGAAACAGGTAAGGAGCTGGCGTCTAATGCCACTCCAGCTTCCACCCCTGGCATTCAAATGCCATTGGGGGATCAGACACATACAAGTGCTGATAATAACCCTTCTAAAAAGACTTCCCAACCCAAATCTGTAGGCAATAAACCTACAGCAACTAAGGTTGAGGAATACAAAGCCAAAATGCCATATCCTCAGAAACTCCGCCAAGCGGAACAGGATAAGCAATTTGCCCGCTTTGCAGACTATCTCAGGACTCTTGAAATAAAGATTCCATTTGTAGAGGAACTTGAACAAATACCCTCTTATGCTAAGTTCATGAAAGAGATCTTAAGTCATAAGAAGGATTGGAGGGAAACTAAAAAAGTTTACCTCACTGAAGAATGCAGTGCAGTCATTCTGAAAGGCTTACCTGAGAAGCTTAAAGATCCCGGAAGCTTTATGATACCATGCACATTAGAGGGTACTTGTACCAAGCAAGCTCTATGTGATCTTGGGGCAAGTATCAACCTAATACCTGCATCTACTATCAAAAGGCTTGTGTTAACTGATGAAGTTAAACCAACCCGGATATGTCTCCAACTTGCTGATGGCTCCATTAAATACACATCAGGCGTGATTGAAGACATGATTGTCAAGGTTGGGCCATTTGCCTTTCCTACTAACTTTGTGGTGCTGGAAATGGAGGAGCACAAAAGTGCAACTCTCATTCTAGGAAGACCTTTCCTAGCAACTGGCCGAACCCTTATTGACGTCCAAAAAGGGGAAGTAACCCTGAGAGTCAATGAGGATGAGTTCAAGTTGAATGTTGTCAAAGCTATGCAGCATCCAGACACCCCAAATGACTGCATGAGCATTGATATTATTGATTCTCTGGTAAAAGAGGTCAACATGACTGAGAGTCTTGAATCAGAGCTAGAGGACATCTTTAAAGATGTTCAGCCTGATCTGGAGGAATCAGAGAGAATAATAGAACCTCTGAAAATCCCTCAGGAAGAGGAGAAACCTCATAAACCCGAGCTCAAACCATTACCACCATCCCTGAAATATGCATTTCTGGGAGAAGGTGATACCTTTCCTGTAATTATAAGCTCTACCTTAGAGCCACAGGAAGAGGAAGCACTAATTCAAGTGCTAAGGACACACAAGACAGCTCTTGGGTGGTCCATCAGTGATCTTAAGGGCATTAGCCCAGCCACATGCATGCACAAGATCCTATTGGAGGGTGACGCTAAGCCAGTGGTTCAATCACAGAGGCGGCTGAATCCAGTCATAAAGGAGGTGGTGCAGAAGGATGTCACTAAATTATTAGAGGCTGGGATTATTTATCCCATTTCTGACAGCCCCTGGGTAAGCCCTGTCCAAGTCGTCCCTAAGAAGGGTGGCATGACAGTGGTTCATAATGAAAAAAATGAACTAGTTCCTACAAGAATAGTTACAGGGTGGCGTATGTGTATTGATTACAGAAGACTCAATACAGCTACCAGAAAGGATCATTTTCCTTTACGATTCATAGACCAGATGCTAGAAAGACTAGCAGGTCATAAATACTACTGCTTCCTGGATGGATATTCAGGTTATAATCAAATTGTAGTAGATCCCCAGGATCAAGAGAAAACAGCATACAGAAGGATGCCATTTGGCCTGTGTAATGCACCTGCAACCTTTCAAAGGTGCATGCTCTCTATTTTCTCTGATATTGTGGAAAAATTTCTGGAAGTCTTCATGGATGACTTTTCAGTATTTGGAGACTCATTCAGCTCTTGTCTTGACCATCTAGCACTTGTTCTAAAGAGGTGCCAAGAGACTAACCTGGTTTTAAACTGGGAAAAATGTCACTTCATGGTGACTGAAGGAATTGTCCTTGGACACAAAATTTCGAACAAGGAAATAGAGGTGGATCAAGCAAAGGTAGAGGTAATTGAAAAATTACCACCACCTGCCAATGTTAAGGCAATCAGAAGCTTTTTGGGGCATGCAGGATTTTATAGGAGGTTTATAAAAGATTTTTCAAAAATCGCCAAACCTCTAAGTAATCTGCTAGCTGCTGACACGCGATTTATCTTTGATAAGGAGTGTCTGTAGGCATTTGAGACTTTGAAAGCTAAGCTGGTCACAGCACCAGTCATCTCTGCACCAGACTGGACATTACCATTTGAACTGATGTGTGATGCCAGTGACCATGCCATTGATGCAGTGTTGGGACAAAGGCATGACAAGCTTCTACACGTCATTTACTATGCTAGTCGTGTTTTAAATGATGCACAGAAGAACTACACAACCACAGAAAAAGAGTTACTTGTAGTGGTTTATGCCATTGACAAGTTTAGATCTTATTTAGTAGGATCAAAAGTGATTGTGTACACTGACCATGTTGCTCTTAAATATCTACTCACAAAGCAGGATTCAAAACCCAGACTCATCAGATGGGTGTTGCTTCTGCAAGAGTTTGATATAGAAATAAGAGACATAAAAGGGACAGAGAACCAAGTAGCAGATCACCTGTCCCGAATAGAACTAGTAGAAGGGACGTCCCTCCCACTTACTGAGATCTCTGAAAACTTTCCAACTCTTTGCCATCCAGGAAGTGCCATGGTTTGCAGATATTGCAAACTACAAGGCAGTAAGATTCATACCCAAAGAGTACAGTAGGCAGCAAACAAAGAAATTGATCACGGATGCAAAGTACTATCTTTGGGATGAACCATATCTCTTCAAGAGATGTACAAACAGAGTAATCCGTAGATGTGTGCCTAAAGAAGAACCACAGAAGATCCTCTGGCACTGCCATGGATCACAGTATGGAGGACATTTTGGATGTGAGCGAACAGCCACAAGAGTCCTCTAATGTGGCTTCTACTGGCCTACTCTCTATAAAGACTCCCGAGTGTTTGTACTTAATTGTGACAGTTGCCAAAGATCTGGCAATCTGCCTCACAGTTATGCCATGCCTCAACAAGGGATCTTGGAGATTGAGTTGTTTGATGTATGGGGTATTGACTTCATGGGGCCATTCCCACCATCATACTCAAACACTTATATTCTGGTGGCAGTGGATTATGTATCCAAATGGGTAAAAGCTATAGCAACACCCACTAATGATACTAAGACAGTGCTGAAATTCCTCCAGAAACACATCTTCAGTAGATTTGGTATCCCTAGAGTACTAATCAGTGATGGGGGCACTCATTTCTACAATAAACAGCTTTACTATGCTTTGGTTCGATATGGAGTTAGCCACAGGGTGGCCACTCCATATCATCCATAGACAAATGGGCAAGCTGAAGTCTCTAATAGAGAACTTAAAAGAATCCTGGAACGGACTGTGATTAACCATAGAAGGGATTGGGCAAGAAGCTTGGATGATGCTCTGTGGGCATACTGAACAGCATTTAAGACTCCTATAGGAACTTCTCCATACATGCTTGTGTATGGAAAATCCTGTCACTTGCTAGTGGAACTGGAACATAAGGCCTATTGGGCAACCAAATTCCTAAAACTTGATGCCAAGTTAGCTGGAGAAAAATGATTGCTCTAGTTAAATGAGCTAGAGGAATTCAGACACAATGCTTTCGAAAATGCAAAAATTTACAAAGAGAAAGCAAAAAGATGGCATGATAAGAAATTATCATCCAGAGTCTTTGAGCCAGGGCAGAAAGTTCTGCTGTTTAATTCTAGGCTCAGATTGTTCCCCGAAAAATTGACATCCTGGTGGAGAGGTCCAAATGTGATTACAAGTGTGTCACCATATGCATATGTAGAGCTTCAGGATAATGATTCTAACAAAAAGTTCATTGTTAATGGACAGAGAGTCAAACGTTATCTTGAAAGCAATTTTGAGCAAGAATGCTCAAAACTGAGACTTGATTAAAGCTCAGTAATAGTCTAGCTAAAGACAATAAAGAAGCGCTTGCTGGGAGGCAACCCAGTCATGAGTTTATTTTATTTGTAATTTTAATTTTAAATTAGATAATACATTTCAGTGAATGATACAGAGTTACAGAAGACTTCAGAGGATAAAACATCAAAAAGAAGCTCACTGGTGTGAAAATCCAGTAAGAGCTATTTTGGGCGTTGAACGCCTAAAAGAAGCATCTACTGGGCATTCAACGCCAGTAGAGATAGCCATCTGGGCATTAAATGCCAGAAAAAAGCATCTTCTGGGCGTTAAACGCCAGAAAGAAGCACCTTCTAGGCGTTTAACACCAGATTTACAGCGTCCTAGGCGTTCAGAAAAATGCCCAGTAACAAAGGAGTTTTTGGCGTTCAACGCCAGCTAGAAGCAAGAGCTGGGCATTGAATGCCCAGAAGAAGCTACAGATGGGCGTTAAACGCCCAAAACATGCAGTGTTTGGGCGTTTAACGCCAGGATTGTGGGGATAAGGTAATTTCGTTCTCAATTCAAATTTTTTCCAATTTTCATGTTTCAATTCATGATTTCTTGCATAAACATGTTATAAACTCTCATCTTTCAACTTCAATTTCAAAAAATTTTAAATCCTAAATATATTTCTTGATTTTTCTTTAATTTCTTTTCAATTCTTTTTCAAAACTCATCTATCTTTTTTAATTCTTTTCAAATCTTTTTAATTTCTTCTCATATCTTTTTCAACTCATCATATCTTTTGAATTTCGAAATTGCCTCTCCTTCTATTCCTCTCATTTCCTTTCTTTTGCTTGAGGACAAGTAAACTTCTAAGTTTGGTGTGATTTGCCATGATCAGTGAGCTAAAACTCATCAAGATCATGGCACCTAAGGGAACAAGAAGAGCAAGTATGTGACTTGAAGGAACTGAAGCGTCAGAAATTATCTCTTGAAGAATCAAGCACCCCACAGACTAGAGGAACACCCACTTTCCAAAATAAAGGTTGTTGAGTCCTAATCTTTGCCTTAACTTTATGATAATTGTTCTTATTATGAATTTGCCTTAAAAGTTATATATTAGTAGTAGTAATTAGTATCTCTATGTTGATTTTATTTCCAATTAAGTTATAATTTATTTTTCTCATCATCATCAAACATGAATAAAATAGTAGATTTTTTGAATAAAGAGGTAATTTAATTTTTTCGAGTTCTTAATAAGGAAAATTCTAATTATTTATATGTGGTGGCAATACTTTTTGTCTTCTGAATGAATGCTTGAACAGTACATATTTTTGATATTGAATTTTATGAATGTTAAAATTGTTGGCTCCTGAAAGAATGATGAACAAGAGAAATGTTATTGATAATCTGAAAAATCATGAAATTGATTCTTGAAGCAAGAAAAAGCAGTGAAAAACAAGCTAGGAAAAAAAAAGGCAAAAGAGGTAGAAAAAGCCAATAGCCCTTTAAACCAAAAGGCAAGGGTGAAAAGGATCCAAGGCTTTGAGCATCAATGGATAGGAGGGCCTAAGGAAATAAATCCAGGCCTAAGCGACTAAATCAAGCTGTCCCTAACCATGTGCTTGTGGCATGCAGGTCCAAGTGAAAGGCTTGAGACTGAGTGATTAAAGTCGTGATCCAAAGCAAAAGAGTGTGCTTAAGAACTCTGGACACCTCTAATTGGGGACTCTAGCAAAGCTAAGTCACAATCTAAAAAGGTTCACCCAGTTATGTGTCTGTGGCATTTATGTATCCGGTGGTAATACTGGAAAACAAAGTGCTTAGGGCCACGGCCAAGACTCATAAAGTAGCTGTGTTCAAGAATCAACATACTAAACTAGGAAAATCAATAATACTATCTGAATTCTGAGTTCCTATGGATGCCAATCATTTTGAATTTCAAAGGATAAAGTGAGATGCCAAAACTGTCCAGAAGCAAAAAGCTACTAGCCCTGCTCATCTAATTAGAATCTGAGCTTCACTTAAAACTCTGAGATATTATTGCTTCTTAATTTCTTTTTATCCTATTTTATTTATCTAGTTGCTTGGGGACAAGCAACAGTTTAAGTTTGGTGTTGTGATGAGCGGATATTTTATACGCTTTTTGGGGGTAATTTCTTGTAGATTTTAGTATGTTTTAGTTAGTTTTTAGTATAATTTTATTAGTTTTAAGGCAAAATTCATATTTCTGGACTTTACTACGAGTTTGTATGTTTTTCTGTAATTTCAGATATTTTCTGTCTGAAATTGAGGGAGTTGAGCAAAAATCTGATTTAGGTTGAAAATGGACTACTGATGCTGTTGGATTATGACCTCCCTGCACTCGGAATGGATTTTTTGGAGCTACAGAAGTCCAATTGGTGTGATCTCAATTGGGTTGAAAAGTAGACATCCAGGGCTTTCCAGCAATATATAAACTGGCATAGTGACAACGTAAACTGGCATTCAACGCCAGTTCCATGTTGCAGTCTGGTGTTCAGCGCCAGAAACAGGTTGCAAGTTGGAGTTCAACGCCAGAAACAGGTTACAACCTGGCGTTCAACTTCAGAAACAGCCCAGGCATGTGAGAAGCTTAAGTCTCAACCCTAGCACACACCAAGTGGGCCCCAGAAGTGGATTTCTACACTATCCATCTTAGCTTACTCATTTTCTGTAAACTTAGGTTACTAGTTTAGTATTTAAACAACTTTTAGAGATTTATTTTGTATCTCGTGATATTTTTTAGATCTGAATTTATACTCTTTGATGGCATGAGTCTCTAAACTCCATTGTTGGGGGTGAGGAGCTCTGCAGCGTCTCGATAAATTAATGCAATTATCTCTGTTTTCCATTCAAACACGCTTGTTCCTATCTAAGATGTTCATTCGCGCTTCACTATGAAGAAGGTGATGATCCGTGACACTCGTCACCTTCCTCAATCCATGAACGTGTGCCTGACAACCACCTCCATTCTACATTAGATTGAATGAGTATCTCTTAGATTCCTTAATCAGAATCTTCGTGGTATAAGCTAGAATTGATGGCGGCATTCATGAGCATCCGGAAAGTCTAAACCTTGTCTGTGGTATTCCAAGTAGGATTCAAGGATTGAATGGCTGTGACGAGCTTCAAACTCGCGATTGTTGGGCGTAGTGATAGACGCAAAAGAATCAATGGATTCTATTCCGACATGATCGAGAACTAACAGATGATTAGCCGTGCTGTGACCGAGCATTTGGACCATTTTCACTGAGAGGATGGGAAGTAGCCATTGACAACGGTGACACCCTACATACAGCTTGCCATTGAAGGAGCCTTGCGTGTGTGAAGAGGAGTACAAGAGAAAAGCTGAAAGAAAGAAGACAAAGCATCTCCAAAACTCCAACATATTCTCCATTATTGCACAATAAGTATTTATTTTATGCCTTTTTACTTTTTACAATTAAAATGAAAGAACCCTATTGGCATCCTGACTAAGATCAACAAGATAACTATAGCTTGCTTCAAGCCAATAATCTTCGTGGGATTCGACCCTTACTCACGTAAGGTATTACTTGGACGACCCAGTGCACTTGCTGGTTAGTTGTGCGGATTGCAAAAGTGTGATTGCAATTTCGTGCACCACTCCTCCCACCTTTGATTCTCCAATCCTTGATGCATGTTCTTATTGTAATCTCCTCTTCCTGCAACATGATTATAACTAAAATCATAGCCAAAGGGGTAAGAGTTCATAGTAGTAAGAGAAAATAAAAATAAAACTAATAAAATTAATGAAAATAAACTCCTAAAACTAGAAATACTAACAACAACAAAAAATTTGAAAAAGGTTTAAATTTTGCAAAGGTTTGATTTTAAAAATTTTAAATTTAAAATTTGAAATTTGAATTTTGAATTTTGGAATTTAAATAATGAAATTTGAAATTTTGATTTTGAAATAAGATAAGACAAGATTTTAAAACTAAGATTTGAAATATGATTTTTGAAAAAGATTTGAATTTTGAAATTTAAAACTAAGATAAGATAAGATAAAAATTTTAAAATAAAAATCTGAAATTATTTTTTTTGTAATTTTTGAAAAAAATAAATTATAAAGTAAATATTTACAATAACCAATAATAAGGCACACGTTTGCACTTCCCCGACAATGGCGCTATTTTGACGATCGGATTTCTATTAGTAAAGAAATTCACAAATATAATCGCGTTGTAAGTATAGTTTCTAAACCAACAGAGAATCCTTTCGTACAAAAGTTTGGTTGTCACAAGTAACAAAACCCAATAAAATTTATAAACCGAAGTATTCATACCTCGGGTCGTCTTCTCAAAGAATTGCAAGGAAGTATGATTTATTATTGGTTATCGAAAAAGATATATTTTATTTTGGGTTTTTGAAATAGGAAACAAGTAATGTAAAATAACAAGTCATTAAAATAATAACTAATAAAGCTCTTGGCAAGGTATGAGAATTGGAAGTTCTATCCTAGTTATCCTTATCAATTGTGATGAGAATTGGCTTTTGCTCCCACTTGGTCAACCTTTAACTATGAAGATATGTGAATCAATTTGATTCCTCAAGTCCTAGTCTTTCCCTTGGAAAGGCTAGAGTTAGTGGAATCCAAATTAATTAGCAAGGAATTCCAATTTTCAGTCAACACCTCGAGTTTGATAACTCAGGCGTCACCAATTACTTAACCAAAGCCAAAAGGAAAAATTCTAAATTAAATTGAAAACATCATAAATAGAATAAAGCAATCATAAATCTGAAATACATCAAACTACGTTTAAACACAAATTCAAATATAACATGGAAAGGTTCATAAGCTAAATTGAAAAGATAAATATCAATTAAAGTAATAAAATAAAAGTAGAAAATAAATTAAAGGAACATTGAACCTGTGATGAAGAAGAAATAATCCTAAATTCTAAAACTAAGAGAAATCCTAATTCCTAAAACCTAAGAGAGAGGAGAGAACCTCTCTCTCTAAAAACTACATCTAAATTATGAAAAGTGAATTATGAGTCATCCCCTTTCATTCCTCCACTTTACAACCTTTAATCTGTGTTTTCTGAGCTTGAAACGGGGCCAGAAATAGCCCAAAAATCGCCAGGGGCAAAATCTGCCACGCTGATTTTCGTCACTGCGATGCATCCGCGTGGAGCACGCGTTCGTGTCACCTATCTGTTCAATCACTATGGGAAATTATATATCAAATAGAAGCCCCGGACGTTATATTTCCAACGCAACTGGAACCGCATCATTTGGACCTCTGTAGCTCAAGTTATGACCCTTTGAGCGTGAAGAGGTCAGGTTGGACAGCTTAGCAATTTCTTCAAGTTCTTGTATTCTTTCCACTTTTGCATGCTTCCTTTCCATCCTCTGAGCCATTCCTGCCCTGTAATCTCTGAAAGCACTTAACGCACATATCACGACATCAAATGGTAATAACGGAGGATTAAACATAGGAAATTTAAGGCCAACGAAGCATGTTTTCAATCATAGCACAAAATCAGGAAGGAAAACGTAAACTCATGCAAATCATATGAATAAGTGTATGAAAGATTGAAAAAATATACTCAATTGAACACAAGATAAACCGTAAAATAGTGGTTTATCAACCTCCCCACTGTTAAACATTAGCATGTCCTCATGCTAAGCTCAAGAGAAGCTATAAAAGAGTGAAGAGGAATGGTAGAATGTATGAAATGCAACCTATCTATATGAATACAACTAAATGTGAAATGTTTTTACCTACTTGGTTAAAAGTAAATAAGCTCTTCAAGACAAATATGAACTGGATTTCACTAATTCAAATCACAAAATAAAGTACAAGTAAACTTGCAAAAGAAAATAGCTCATGAAAGCAGGGAACAAAGAATCGAGCATCGAACCCTCACTGGAAGTGTATGCACTTTAATCGCTCAGGTGTTTACGGTTCGATCTCCCAATTCTCTACTAACCTTGCTTTCTAAGACTTGCTTTGTTTTTTCTACCAATCAACACAAATTTGATGCACAAATACACATATCAAGAGGTATTTTAACGGTTGTAATGGGGTTAGGGTCAAGGTAGGATTGTATTTGGTCAAGTGGACTAAAATCTGAATCCTTAATTAACCTAAATTTTTCACCTAGCTTAAGACAATCCATGTAATCACAATAGAAAACCTAACTGTCCATTAACCATGTTTTCCACATATTCATGCATCCTGATTTGAGTACAGTACATATGCATTGCTATCACCATTTACTTTGTCGCATTTTGTCCCCTTTTTATTATTTTCTCTTTCTTTCTTTTCTTTTTTTTCTTTTTCTTCTCTTTTTTTATTTTTTTATTTTTTTCAATGCATATGATTAAATTATTGAATGCATGAATATGTCCTAAACATTTCTTTCACATTTTCATAAAGATATATAACACCCAATTCTTTAACCAAACATTTTCAAACCCACTTTTCCCCACACTTAATTCATGAGCACTCTCACTAGTCTAAGCTAACCAAGGATTCAAATTAAGGACATTATTGTTTTTCGCTTAGAGTTAGTGATGAGTTAAAGTAAAGAACAAAGGGGTATAATAGGCTCAAAATTGGTTTGCAAGGGATAATAAAAGGGTAAGGCCATATGGATATGTAAGCTTAGTGAAACAAAGGCCTCAATCATATAAGTGCATGCATACATCAAATAATGGAAATATAGAATTAAGCAAGACAAAGATCACAATTTTAGAGAGAACAACACACACCAAAAATAAAATATTGGTTGATAAAATACAACCAATCAAATAAGCTCAAAAATCTCATAGGTTTTGTGTGTTTGAGCTCTAAACCATGTTCCAAAATAATATTTCTTTAAACAAGTTTTCCAAAAAGTTTAATTCAAGTTAGTGAAATGCTATAAAAAGTTTCTTAAAAAAGAAAATATTACTTCAACCAAGTGGTAAAATATGTACAAAATCAAACAAACATGCAAATGCAACAACTAATTTAACAAAGAAAATTAAAATTGGTGTTAAAATATGAAGTAACTAACCCATGGAAGTCGGTATCGACCTCCCCACACTTAAAGATTGCACCGTCCTCGGTGCATGCTGAGATGTGCAAGTGGACGGGCTGCTACAACTGATGCTTTTCTCCAAAGATTGTGCAGATGGACTTGTTTGTTACCCCATATAGAAGCTTCTCCTTTCCCTTCCTCGGTGGCCATCCTGAAAGAAGAGGAAAAGAAGAAAAGTAACCCAGAAACAAAGATAGAAAACAAATAAAATATGGGTGTTAATGCTAAATAATAAGGGTCTCAATTACACGGTAGCTACAACATGCAAGTGTGAAAATAATAGAAGCAAATGGCATATTAATAGTGCACAAATTGCAACAATTTGGAAGAGATAGTAGATAATGAAAGATAATATAAATTCATGTCAATGCAAAACGAATACAGGGATCTTAAAAGATTGACATTGACAGATAAATAATATCATCCAATAGTGTAAAACAAGTAACTAGGCACCAAAATAATACCAGAAAAGATACAACAGTTGAAAAAGAAAATTTAACACCAATGAAAAAATAATAAATTTAGAAAAAAATAAAAATATGCACGAAATTAAAATACAATGAATGAAAGTATGCAAATTAAGGAAAATAGAATGAGAGTGAAGAAGGATGAGAAGTTAAAGAGATGAAGAAAGAAGTAAGTAAGAAAGGTGGAAGAAAGAAAGAAGAAATAAGAGAGAATTAAAAAGGGAGAATAGAGAAATAGGATTGGGGAAAAAGATAAGATATCTGGCGCTGATGACTACTGTGCGTCGCATGTGACGCACAGTAGTCATCAGCTCCAGATATGCGGACACGTGGGTCACGCGTTCACGTGATTTCCAAAATCTTCAAGTGACGCGGATGCGTCAGTCACGCGAACACGTGACTTGATTTGTGCTAGTGGCGCGAGAGCAGCTGCGCGTTCGCGCAACTCTCTGTCTCAAATGCCTATTTGCCAAAATTAAGGGTGACGCGTGCGCCTGCGTGACGCGCACGCGTGCATGGCCTTTCTTTTAAAATGACACGGACGCGTGGGGCACGCGTTCGCGTGGTAGGGCTTGTGCTTCTAGCATAGTTCTAGCCCCACTCCATCACAACTTGCTGCCATACGCACATTTACCTCGATTTTTAGGGCACGCGTTCGCGTGCGTGACGCGGACGCGTGGGAGGCTTATTTTCCAATAGAATAAAGCAAAGCCATGAGGGAAAATTCTAAATTAAATTGAAAACATCATAAATAGAATAAAGAAATCATAAATATGAAATACCTCAAACTACGTTTAAACATAAATTCAAATATAACATGGAATGGTTTATAAGCTAAATTGAAAAGATAAATATCAATTAAAGTAATAAAATAAAAGTAGAAAATAAATTAAAAGAACATTGAACCTGTGATGAAGAAGAAATAATCCTAAATCCTAAAACTAAGAGAAATCCTAATTCCTAAAACTTAAGAGAGAGGAGAGAACCTCTCTCTATAAAAACTACATCTAAATTATGAAAAGTGAATTATGAGTCATCCCCCTTCATTCCTCCACTTTGCAACCTTTAATCTGTGTTTTCTGGGCTTGAAACTAGGCCAGAAATAGCCCAGAAATTGCCGGGTGCGAAATCTGCGACACTGATTTTTGTCACTACGACGCATCCGCGTGGAGCACGCATTCACGTCGCCTATCTGTATAGCCACTATGGAAAATTATATATCAAATCGAAGCCCTGGACGTTCGCTTTCCAACGCAACTAGAACCGCATCATTTGAACCTCTGTAGCTCAAGTTATGACCGTTTGAGCACGAAGAGGTCAGGCTGGAAAACTTAGCAATTTCTTCAAGTTCTTGTATTCTTTCCACTTTTGCATGCTTCCTTTCCATCCTCTGAGCCATTCCTGCCCTGTAATTTCTGAAATCACTTAACGCACATATCACGACATCGAATGGTAATAAGAGAGGATTAAACATAGGAAATTTAAGGCCAACAAAGCACGTTTTCAATCATAGCACAAAATCAGGAAGGAAGATGTAAACTCATGCAAATCATACGAATAGGTGTATGAAAGATTGATAAAATCCACTCAATTGAACACAAGATAAACCGTAAAATAGTGGTTTATCAGTCACCCATGTGTACGCGTAGGAGTGAAAAAGAAGAGGCGACGCGTAAGCGTCGTCCACGCTTACGCGTGGGTAAGCAAGAATCCAAGTGACGCGTACGCGTCGGTCACGCATACGCGTGACCACTATTTGTGCTAAAAGCACAATACCAGCACCAAGGCAGCACAACTCTTGGCCAAATCACCCATTGACATTGATTTTTCATCCACGCATACGCGTCGATGGGTTAACTAAAATACAGGTGACGCGCACCTAGCACTTTTAGTTATTGTCCTTAAGTTGGACATTTGGTGAGCTCCTTGTCATGGTGGCTTGTGCTTGTACTGATCCAAGAATCCCCACCAATGCTTGCAATTCCAATAGCCTTCGGGATCCCAGACCAGGCACATAATGCCTTCAAGCAAGTTGAAGCAAGTGACAAAGCCCCAAGAGTGTTGATTGCTAGAATGAATTCCGGGGTCCCAAACCTTGCTTTTGCACCCATCTTCTTGTTGATCATTATTTTTCCAACTGGGTGGTAAGCAATCTGAATTCTCACTTAAGCGGCCAAACAACTTTCTAGACCCATTCAATTGAGCTCTACACCAACCTTTGCATTTCAACTTAGAGCATACAACTAAATTGAACCTTGCCTGACAACTCCTGCCACTAACCATCTTCCTCTTATGCTTAAAGCCACAAAGAGCTCTAAGTTGACCATCCGTTTCCAGTAAACCATATTCAAGTGGGAAGGTAGAGGTTAAGGATAAGAATTTTACCCACTTGAATGTTGTGTTGGATGGTAACGGCTTTGGGGGAGGTGTTTCTGATGATCTTGCAAGCTCCACTCCCTTGTATTCTTCCTTGACAACTTCCACCTCTTTACAAGCTTCTTCAATTTCAACCTCTTCCTCTTGGTAGCTTTCTTCTGATTCAATCTCTTCTTCATTACTTACTAAGGGCATGGGGGTTGTGCTTCTTCTTCATTAATCTCCATCTCTTGATTAACCTCTTCAAAGTCTTCAACCATGATATGCCTTGGAGGTTATACATCCTCCTCAGCATCAATTTCAAATGTCTTGGAAGGAGGCTCTATGACTTGACCTTCCCATGGAGGTTCCGCATCTTCTAAGTGTTCAACCACTTCTTCCTCTTTAACTATTGCGGCTTTGTCCAATTGTTTTAGTATAAAATCGTACTCCTCCTTGATGATTTCCTTTCCATGATAACTCCCTTCGACTACTCCTTCATCTTCAAGGGTCTCTCCTACCTCCACATTTTAGGCCTCCTCTTGCTCCTCTGGAAATAAGGCCGTGTGTAACCGATCCATTGCATCCCTAACACGATCCCTTCTCTCTTGTTCCATGTTAATAGTATCATTGGGATCAGGTTGCTCTTGTATTGATGGATGTGGGTGCTCTTCCATGGAGGGTGATGATGGAATGGACAAATCATTATGTGGTTGAAAAGGAAGTGCACTAGAGCTTGAGGGTTGAATATTAGAGGTAGAGGGGTGGTCTATGCGGGATATAAGATTTTGGAGTTTAGAGGTGAGACCAATGAGAGAGGTAAGTGTGTTCTCCATGGAGGTTTGGGGTGGATAGGAGGGTTCATTTGTTGGGAGAGAGGGCTCAAAACACGGAGATGGTTCCTCTTGATAAGGATGTGGAGATGGTGTATATTGAGGTGGTGGTTCTGGGTGTGGTTCATATGGTGGTAGGTGTGGTGGATAAGGATTAGGGTCATATAGAGGTGTTTGGTGGTAATGGGCTTGTGAGTATGGTGGTTCAAAATTATATTGAGGATGGGGTTCATAGGCATATGGTGGTGCTCGTTGGTAAATACAAGGGGATCCACCATATTTATCGTCTTGGTACGCACCCTGGAGTGGCTCTTGACCATAGCAATTTGGTGGAGGTTGGTTGTCACACATAGCTCCACCATAGTTGTTGTCTTGGTATGCATCATAGAATGGTTGTTGGTTATAGCGCATTGGAGGTGGTTGTTGCCGAGAGGGTTTATTAAATCCTTGTGGCTCCTCCCATCTTTGATTATTCCAACCTTGATGCGTGTTCTCATTATAGCGTCCATTCTCTGTAACATAATTTGAACTAAACTCATAGCCAAAGTTGTGAGGATTTATAGTAGTAAGAGAGAATAAAAACAAAAACTAACACAACCAACAAATAAGCCAAAAAGAAAATATTTACAATAACCAATAATAAGGCACACGTTTGCAATTCCTGGGCAACGGCGCCAAAAATTGACGAACAGACTTTTGATGGGTCTAGAATTTTACAAATAAAAGTTCTTGTTGTAAGTATAGTTTCTAAGCCAACAAAAATCCTTTTGTATAAAAACTTGGTTGGCACAAGTAACAAACCCCTAATAGATTTGATAACCGAAGTATTTAAACCTCAGGTTGTCTCTCAAGGAATTTCAGGGAAGTATGCTTGTAATTGGTTATGGAAAAGTATGTTTTGGGGGTTTTGGATAAGAGAACAAGAAAAAGTAAATTGCAAATGGAATAAACTAATAACTAGAAAAGCTCTTGGCAAGGTATGAGAACTGGAAATCCTATCCTAGTTATCTTTATCAATTGTGATGAGAATTGTTCATTGCTCCCACTTAGTTAACCCTCAACAAATGAAGGAAAGTCAAGTGGACTAATCAATTTGATTCCTCAAGTCCTAGTCAACTCCTAAGGAAAGACTAGCTTTAGTGGAATCCAAATCAATCAGCAACGTTCAATTATCAATCAACAAAGGAGTTTGATAACTCAAGTATTACTAATTACTCAACCAAGCCAAGAACATAGAATCCTACTCTAACATCCTTCTAAGCATTTTGTCAAGTACTTGGAGGGCATAACAAAAAAACATAGAAAAGCAATAAGAGATAATAAAATCCAAATAATCAATTGTATTAATATGGAAATTGAATCTAACATCAAAAGTTCACAAACTAAAGTAATAACAATGAGTAATCAATAAGAGTAGAAGAGAAATCCTAAATCCTAAAACCTAGAGGGAGGAGAGAGTCTCTCTCTCTAAAAACTACATCTAAAACCTAAAATTGAGTGAATGAAAAAGTTAATGATTTAATGAATGGATTCTCCCACTCTGTAGCGTCTAATCTGTATTTTCTGAGCTGAAAACTGGGTCAAAAATAGCCCAGAAATTGCCCCCATTGATTTCTAATACGTTCAGCACGTGCAGATGTCATGCGTACGCGTCGTCCACGCGTACGCGTGGATTGAACTTTCACCAGGTCACGCGTACGCGTGAACCATGCATGCGCGTCGCCCAACAGCTAGGCATCTATGAGAAACTATATATCGTTGTGAAGCCCCGGGTGTTAGCTTTCCAACACAACTGAAACTGCCTCATTTCGACCTCTGTAGCTCAAGTTATGACCATTTGAGTGCGAAGAGGTCAGGGCTGACAGCTTTGCAGTTCCTTCAGCTTCTTGTATTCCTTCCACTTTTGCATGCTTCCTTTCCATCCTCTAAGCCATTCATGTCCTGTGATCTCTAAAAAAACTTAATGCACATATCAAGGCATCGAATGGTAATAAGAGAGGATTAAACATAGCAAAATTAAGACCAAAGAAGCATGTTTTCAATCATAGCACAAAATCAGGAAGGAAAATGTAAAACATGCGATTTACATGAATAAGTGTGAGAATAGTGGATAAAATCCACTCAGTTAAGCACAAGATGTACCACGAAATAGTGGTGCATCAAAGGCTAACAATGATTACCTTCACCAGCAAACGAATCCTACAAGACACGAAATCAAAGGGGAAAAAACAATTAAACTTTGATCTTAAAAGAGCACGACATGATACATAATCTAAGTAAGCTCCAAAGTTACTAAATGATAATACAACCAAATAGTAAAAAAATATCCCAAGATCATTATCAGAATAATTGAAAAATCCCAAAACATGTACCAATTGCTTTGTCTTTCACTCATTAAAGTGGGAAACAAATCAAGCAACGATGTAGACTAGGAAGCATCAATAAGCATAGCATAACAGAAAGCACAATGACTTTAAATCTAAATAGGGATCCAAAACATGATCCAAATTAAAGCAACACACCACTTTCAAGGAGTAAAATTTAAGAAGAAGAAGAAGATTCCACTACCAAACTGAAGTGAAAGAGGTAACATAACTTACCAAGACGATCAAGTGCTGATGGAGGTATTATAACTGAAGCATAAAAGAAAAGAAAAGAATTTGTTTTTTATATCAGAAAGGGAACAAACAACACATAATATGCCAATCAGATCAAGCATGGACACAGAAACTTACTTTTATAACCACTTTCGATTAGGGGCTGCAAGTTTGATCTGAAATTAAAATGTCAAGATAGTACAATCAAACATCTCCATTAGTTAGAATCAAACACTACTAAATGATAAAAAAAATTATTCAACTTACCATCACTTAAGGAGAGAACCTTGGTGCAATCCATCACGGTTATGAAATGACTAAAAGAATTTTTCTAATTCAATGTTGCAAAGTATAGATCAAAACTAACAGTCAACCCTCAATCAAAGTTTAATTTGTTTTTCACTTAAGTCAAACCCAACAAAAACTGAGAGTATTTAAACCTCGGGTAGTCTCTCAAGAAATTGCAGGAAAGTGTGCATATTATTGGTTATGGGGTGTATATTTTAGGGTTTTGGGTTGATAGACAAGAAAATTAAACTAACAACAAAAGAAATATAAATGCTAAAAGTCACTCAAGACAAGGATCAAGAGTCAAGGTTTCCTATCTTGGACCATTGGGCACAACATGGTGATTACAAAGTTAATTCCACTTAGTTGCCCTTTAACATCGGATGATTAAGTCAAGTGGACATAATTGGTCCTAGAATCAATTAACAACCCTAAATTACCAATGAAACTGGACATCAACGATCTCAATGGAAATAAGTCCTCAATCACAAGTCAAGAGTGCAAAAATCTACTCTAAAATCCAACCAAACATTTTGTCAAACACTTGGAAGGCATAAAATGAAAGCTTGGTAAAATAGCCAGAAATATAAAATTTACAACTAGCCAATGCAAGAAAACAATAATAACAACTCAAACAAGAATCAAAGACACATAAAACATCAAATTGCATTATTAGAAATTGAAAATAACAAGAGTTCATAAACATAAAAATGACATAAAAGGAAAATTAACTATGTAAACTAAGAGAACAAACATGTAGGAATAATAAATTGCAAGAAAAACTAAAGCAAGACAAGAATTAAAACCTAAATCTAAGAGAAATCTAACCTAATCTACCCTAATTCTAGAGAGAAGATAAATCTTCTCTCTCTAGAATATGACCTAAAGCATGTTATTAAACTAAACCTAATTGCTCCCCACTTGTTCCTTCTTGAATTTGGCCTCAAATACTTTAGATTGAGTTGGATTTGGGCCTTAATGACCTCATAAATCACCCCGATCGTGTTTCTTTTAGTTGGTCACGTGTACCTGTCGCTTGACGAAAACTCTGGTCACGTGTATGCGTGGGTCACGCGTACACGAAACTAGAAAAACTTCCAAAACTTCATCTCTTCATGAATTCATCACTTTTATATGCTTTTTCTTCATTCTTTCAATCCAATATTTGCCTCCTAAGACTAAAATCACTAAACAAACACATCAAGGCATCGAATGGAATCAAAGTGAATTAAATTTCACAAATTAAGGGCCTAAAAAGCATGTTTTTACTCTTAAGCATAAATTAGGAGAAATTCACAAAATCATGCTATTTCATTGAATAAATCTGAGATAAGTTGATAAAATTCACTAAATTCAACACGAGATAAACGCTAAAAATAGGGTTTATCAACCTCTCCACACTTAAAGCAAGCATATCCTCATGCTAAACCAGAAAGATACAAGAAAGGGGTATCAACATTTATTTAATGCAAGTAAACTATCTATATGCAATCTATCTACATGCATGCAACTTGTTAGAATATAATTAGGATCAAAATTAGGATCAATTAGTATTATTTAGTATATCTGAATATTTATTATAGGAGATTACGTCTTTATTATTACGATTCTCTTAGTACCTATAAATATCCTTTTATATTGTATTATTCTACACAACTTGAATACCTAACTTGAATACTCACAAACCTTTATTCTATTGCTACATCTCCCATTTCTAAAATGGTATCAGAGCCATGGTATCCTCCTTGAAGAGGATAGGTTGTTTTCTTTGCGGTGAAATCACTGTAGTTTTTGCCTTTTTTTTTCTATGCCATTTTTCTTTACCTTTTGTCACTCCTTTGATACTTTTTCACCTCACCAACTAGCCTATTCTCTCCGACTTGTGTCTTTTCAAGTAAAATGATCAAACACCAACGTCATCCGCTGTTTACCTATTCTCATGAAGAAATTATATAGTTTTTGCTTTCTTTCGGCATTTTCGTCTGCGTTCTCTCGTAACAGTTTCGTTTGCGTTCTCTCGTGGCAGTTCCATCTGTGTTGTCTCGTGGTAGTTCCATTTGTGTTCTCTCGTGGCAGTTCCATCTACTTTTCTCCTGGCAGTTTCGTCTGTGTTTCGTCTATGTTTCCTTGTGGCAGTTCCGTTTGCGTTTCTTTCCGGCAGTTCCGTCTGCATTTCCTTCAGACAAGCGGCAGTTCCGTCTGTGCTTTCTTCAGACAAGCGGTAGTTCCGTCTGCGCTTTCTTCCGACAGTTTCGTCTGCACCCATTTTATCAGTTTATGCAGTTTTTTTCTCTTTATTTCGTTATTTTAAATAAGTTTCAAACTCAAGTTGTCACTTGTGTTTGAGGGGGGATGTTAGAATATAATTAGGATCAATTAGCATTATTTAGTATATCTGAATATTCATTATAGGAGATTACATCTTTATTATTACGATTCTCTTAGTACCTATAAATACCCTTTTATGTTGGGATTTGGATCTTCTAAAGTTTGAATTTCACTTTAGAGAGTAAAGTGTGATCTCTCACCATTGATTTCATAAGTGGGACCAAGAATAAATATGAAAGAGAAACTATTTAATGGTAGAAAATCACACTTTACTCTCTAAAGTAAAATTCAAACTTTAGAAGATCCAAATCCTTTATATTGTATCGTTCTACACAACTTGAATATACAACTTGAATACTCACAAACCTTTTTTCTATTGCTACATCTCCCTTTCTAACATATCTACTTGGTAAAAATAAATCAATTCCCAAGAAAGCATATATAAACATAAGGGCTAAAACAATCACAATCAAATCAAATCCACAATTGATTAGAGTTCTCGAAAAGAATTTACAACTTGTAAGATAAGAAATAATAGCCGGTGGAAACATAGAATGGAGCCATCAAACCCTTCACCAGATTTGTATACGCTCTAGTTGCTCAAGTGTATAGGTTTGATTCACTCAATTCTTCTCTAATCATGCTTTTCAAGATTTATTTTTCATCTAAGAATCAACAATTACAATGCATGCATACAAATATCATGAGGACTTTTCAAAGGTTGTAATGGATCTAGGATCAAGGTAAGGATATATATGGTCAAGCGAGATTGAAATTTGCATCTTTGATTAGCCTAAGCTCTCACAAAACACATATAACAACCTATACAATTCTAATACAACACCTAGCTACCCATAATTCTCACTTTTACCACATACTAATTTATAATTTTCAACCATAACACATATGCATTGTTATTATTATTCTTCTTGGGGTATTTTGTCCCTTTTTTATTGCTTCCCTTTCTTTTTTCTTTTTTCTTTCTTCTTTTTTTTTTCATTCTATTTTTTTCAATAACATAATATATAGAAAAAGATTAATGAATATGGTTCAACATTCAATGCATGAGTATGTACCCAATTCCTAAGATTTTTAATGAAAACTCAAAAATACACTTTTACACTACAACAAACAAGGGTTTTCGCAACGCTAAAAAACCATTGCCGTAGATCAAATAACCGTTCCTAAAACTTTAGGCAATGCTTTGGCAATGGTTTTTGACCTGTGGTATATGCAGTTGTTACCAATGCTCAAAGGCAACGGTTTTTTACCTAAGGTAAGGGTAAGAAAAAAATCGTTGCCACAGTTATTGGCATAGACAATGGTTTTGACTGGAAATTTAATGCAACGGTTTTGATCCATTACTCGATAAGCAACAGTTTAGAACCGTTCTTATTAATGATCCAACGGTTTAATACCGTAACTGGATAGGCAACGGTTTTAAACTGTTGTGGTTTTATTATTCACATAGCCAACGCTTTAAAACCGTTACCCTTGGTGCCGCTTTTCGGCAACGGTTTTAATACCATTGCTATTTTATAGTCATCTAAGACAATGGTTTTAAAGCGTTACCGTTGGTGTTATTTTTCGGCAACGGTTTTAACACCATTGCCATTTTATAGTCATCTACGACAACAGTTTCTAAAGCGTTACCGTTGGAGTCGTGTTTTGGCAACGGTTTTAACACCATTGTCTTTTGTAACTGTTGACAACGATTTTTTTTGTAATATATAATTTTTTATTTATAATAGTTTTCTCGTGAATGAAATTAATTTCAGTTTTTTTATTATTTAGTGCCAATAAATAATCTAAAATATTTGAATGAAGTCACTAAAGAAAAATAATTGAACATTTCCCATCAAATTTAAGATATAAAAATTATTGTAAGATCCACAATATCATCTAAGTTTGCAAAAAATATAATAACAAAAGAGAGTTGAAATAGCTAAGTAGAAAATAGTCATCATGTCCACAAGTTCATGACTTTTACTCTGTAACATTTTCTTTTAAAAATTTGACCTTAATCAAGTTCGATTTCTCCTTCAACATAGTTTTCCTGTAAACAAAAAAAAGTTAAATATAAAACTACACATCTTTAATACTAATAATGTTAAATAAAAATGTTTGAGAGAGAGAGGACAAACATATATATCATAGCATTCTTCTATTTGGATACACAAAACAATTGAATCAACATCATCATAATCAACCATTATTTAAGATATGATAACATATAGAAACTTTAACAACAAATAGTACCTCTTCATGCGCATCATTGTTCGGATTGCCTAAAGTGCTTCCTAATTGAGCAGCTAACATGTCAAGGTCCACTCTTGAGCTTTTTTTTCCTTGCCACTGTGCCAAAAAATTTGCTCAAGTTATTTACAGTTTCATCAGTAGGACCAATTGCCTATCCTTCAATATCTAGAGTAATTTCTTCTCTATCTTCCAACTGTCTTGCATGAATCTTCAAGCATTGTGTAGGTCCTCGTGTTTTCTTTACTGTTGTCTCTATACAAAGATACTAATTATATATCATCCCTCTTATTGATTTATAAGATATTTAATTGAAAAAAAGAACAAATTAAAGTAACCTTTTGAGTTGTATTTGGTCACGAAACAAAACTAAAGTAACAAATTACCAAATTCAATTCACAAATTGGAATTCAATTAACACACAAATTTTTAAAAATTTTGGCAGCATTCTGACAGTAAATAGGATGTTTCTGAATTTAAACAAATAGCTAAATCAACCCATATGAACTCACTAAAATCAAATCAGCACTAATCAAGATCAATTTATATGAATTACATAGCAGCAAGTGAAAATGGCAATCAACAGCAATATAAAAATTAGCATATTAAGGCCATCATCATCATTGTTCAATCAAAACAAGGCATGAAATCAGCCATTAACAAGGATAAGGAAGTACTATACAATTTGAATAAGTAATTCAACAACCATCATTTGTCAATTAAAACGCTCAGAAAACCATTCATTTCAAGCATCAGCAGCAACAAAAAAGTTCAACCTAAATCCACTACAATTCAGATAAAACTTCCTAACCACCTATAATCCACTAAGCATGCATAACTAAACTGACTAATTTAACAAAAACTATCGGCAAACTAATTAAACTAGGAAAATGCAAACAGGAAAAAAATTGAGAACCTGCAGAAGAAGCAGAAACAGAAAAAGACAAGGGAAGGGAGAATGGAGGCAAAGCAGTGTCGACCCAGAGGCGGCTACTGGTGGCACACGGTGGAGGATGAGCATAGAAACAAGGGAAAGTGGCATTTTTGTTCTGGTTGCGAAGACAGAGGACGGCAAAAATGGAAGAAGAAGAAAAGAGGAGAAAGGGAAAGAAGGAGGTATTTTTTTCACTGGTGTCTCTATACAAAGATAGTAATTATATACCATCCCTCTTATTGATTTATAAGATATTTAATTGAAAAAAAGAACAAATTAAAGTAACCTTTTGAGTTGAATTTGGTCACAAAACAAAACTAAAGTAACAAATTACCAAATTCAATTCACAAATTGGAATTCAATTAACACACAAATTTTTAGAAATTTCGGCAGCATTCTTGCAGTAAATAAGACGTTTCTGAATTTAAGCAAATAGCAAAATCAACCCATATGAACTCACTAAAATCAAATCAGCACTAATCAGGATCAATTTATATGAATTAAATGCCAGCAATCAAAAATCGCAATCAGCAGCAATATAAAAATTAGCATATTAAGGCCATCATCATCATTGCTCAATCAAAACAAGGCATAAGCAGCAACCAAAAAGTTCAACCTAAATCCACTACAATTCAGATAAAACTTCTTAACCACCTATAATCCACTAAGCATACATAACTAAATTGACTAATTTAACAAAAACTAAACAAACTAAGTAAACTAAGAAAATGTAAACAGGAAAAAAATTGAGAACCTGCAAAAAGTTTACCTTTCAAAGTATTGTCTATGTTCTCTGCCTCAGTTGGATTAATATAATCCTTGTCCTACTTCTCTATAATATCTCCTTCATTCTCATCCAATTGCTCTTCACCATCAGGTTCATTGTTAAGAATAGAAACATAGATTATTATTAGCAATTGACTATGATAATTCAAATAGTTGCCGAGTAGCTAATGCTACCTATAAAAGAAGTGCCAATAAGCCACAAACCACCACTAATAGATATATAATAATGTAAATTACAAAGATAGAATAGAATTCATGGAGTTCCATAATACAGACATTTCCTAAACCTCCCTTTGAAACTTTTTCAATGAAAGAAATCATATGATGTGAATTGTTTTGGATTACAAATTGCTTTAAATGTGGGACCAGTAACCTAGTTGTGTTCTGAAAAAGTATCCTCTTATAATAAAAATTTGCTATTGACTTAATTAAGTGATTAACACCTATGGTAAAAGCTTTAAAACTTATCTCATAAAATGTATGTGAATCTAGGTAGTTTGTTTAATAGATTCCTCCACCGATTTTTGAGACAAGAGGAAGAACTAAAAAGTGAGTAAGTTAAAGGAATAAATAAAATATTTACAAAAGGGGGAAAAAGGATAAAACCCAAATCAAGAGAAGACAGTTCTAATTGAAGACTCAATAGAGGAAAACGACTCAGCAATAGCATAGTCAGCTTTATACATTACTATGTTGCAAACCCTATTTTATTGCTCAACTGTGCAAAGCTGCACATTCATCACCCATTGCATTTTCTTCTTTGCTTTCTTCACATTTATATTTATAATTCCTCTTAAGAACCGACACTCTTTCCAGAAACTTATGCCCCATTATTCAGTCTTTGCTTATCTTTCCCCAACAAAGAAAAGGACTTCATTTTCATACTATATTCTTCACTTATAAATTATTAATGAATTATTATTATTATATCATACATGTGTATAAGACGAATTTAGAATACTCCAAAAGGAATGGGAGATTGCTAATAACGTTGAATTAACTTACTAAGATTTGTCTATTTAATACCAATAGTCCTAGTAATAAATAGTTTACATGCAGGAATAAAGAAAGGTGTTACATACTTACATACGTATAAAAACGAAAAACACCTTTATCAACATTATTATGAAAATCATCAAGTGCGATAAAAAATAGGTCTGCTATTTGTGTACCTCTTTTTAAATGAGTATTACTCCCACACCTGTATATGAATTTTTAAAAGCTAATGTAAAATAAGTGCTTACACAGTGCTAGCTTGTTGATTTTTAACTAAACTATGCACAAGGAATGGCTGCAACTTTAATAAATGGCTGGTATTTGAAATTCGCAGTTCACAATTATGCAGTCCAAATTCAAACTAGAACAGAAACTCAGTCAACATTCAACACTCATCTTGCTCATGTTCACAAACATCACCACTTTTCTTTCTTCTTTTTAACCCCAACAAAAATAGCCAAGAGCCAAACACGCCCTAACTAAGCAACAGAAAATCAGAGAAGAAGACCACTTACCACAGATGACAACCCACAAATGGCCAATGCAACAAAGCAGCAGCAGCAAAATAGAAGCAGCGAAGCACAACCCACAATTAGCCAAGGCAGTAAAGCAGAGGCAGCGAGGTAGAAGCAGTGATGTAGAACAGGGGAGAAGTAGTGAAGCACAAGCAGAACAGGGGAAAAGCAAGGATGCCGCAGAGAATAGAGAAGCAGTGATGCCATGGAGAGAGGAGAAGCAGTGACACCGCCGAGAGGAGAGACTCAGTGGCGCCTGGAAGAAGGACGCAGCGACAATGATGGTGCGACGATGGTGAGGTGCGATTTAGGGCTTCATGGTGACCTGCGATGATGGTGCGATTTAGGGCTTTATGGTGAGCTGCGGTGCGATGACGACTCTGATGGCGTGGGTTGGTGTGGGTTAAGGTTGATGGTGGAGGGAGGAAGAGCGCGCTTTTGCTTTAAAGAGAAGAAGATTTTGCCTTATGTTATTGTAACTGTAGGCTCGCTTATCTTAGGGTGAAATTAATCAATAGTTACTATATCTCCTTTTTTCTAAAACTATTTTAATTTAATTTCTTTATAATAATATTTGTTATATATTTACAATAAAAATATATAATATTTAATATAAATTATTTTTAACTTTATGTTCTCTAAATATAATATTTTCTATATATTTATAACAATAATATATAATATTTATTATAAATTTATTTCAATTTATTTTTTCTAAAAATAATATGTGTTATATATTTATAACAATAGTTTTTGAGTATTTTATAAATTCAGTATTTATAGAAAAAATAGTTTAAGTTTATATAATTATTTGAAATTATTTTTATTGGTATTGTTTAATTTGTATAATTATTTAAATAATATTAGAAAATGGTTGTTTCATAAACAATTGTTGTAATGGTAGTAAAACCGTTCTTTAAAATAGTCAAAAGAGTACGGTTTTATTTTGTTGCCATAATGTAATAAAAAATTGAACTTCATTAGTAACATTGTAAAAACCGTTGTCTAAAACCATCTAATAGAACGGTTTTAAAGTGTAGCATTTTGGCAACGGTTTTTATGCATTTCTTTTGTACAATTATTTAAACAATAATAAAAAACCATTGCTTAAATTCAAATCATGGTAACGGTTATAAAACCGTTCTTTAAAATAGTCAAAGAGAACAGTTTTAATTTGTTGCTATAAAAAAATTAAAAAATTGAATTCAACAGCAACACTATAAAAAACCGTTATCTAAACCTCTCTAAGAGAACGGTTTTAAGGGGTTACAAAATTTGGCATTGCTAAAGGCCATATTTGTTGTAGTGTTATCTCAACCAATGTTCCCAAACTTCCCATAGTTAAATGATACACTGATGAGCGGATAATTTATACGCGTTTTGGCATTGTTTTTAGTATGTTTTTAGTATGTTTTAGTTAGTTTTTATTATACCTTTATTAGTTTTTAGTTAAAATTCACTTTTCTGGACTTTACTATGAGTTTGTGTGTTTTTCTGTGATTCCAGGTATTTTCTGGATGAAATTGAGGGACTTGAGCAAAAATCTGATTCAGAGGCTGAAAAGGACTGCAGATGCTGTCAGATTCTGACCTCCCTGCACTCGAAGTGGATTTTCTGGAGCTACAGAAGCCCAATTGGAGCGCTCTTAATTGCGTTGGAAGTTAGACATCCTGGGCTTTCCAGAAATGTATAATAGTCCATACTTTGCCCGAGATTTGATGGCCCAAACAGGCGTTCCAAGTCAGCTCAAGAATTCTGGCGTCAAACGCCGGAACTGGCACAAGAATGGGAGTTAAACGCCCAAACTAGCACCAAAGCTGGCGTTTAACTCCAAGAAAAGTCTCTACACATGAAAGCTTTAATGCTCAGCCCAAACACACACAAAGTGGGCCCGGAAGTGGATTTTTATGTCATTTACTCATCTTTGTAAACCCTAAGCTACTAGTTCTCTACAAATAGGACCTTTTGCTATTGTATTTTCATCTTTGGATCACTTTAGATCTTTTGATCATCTTTGGACGTCTAGTTCTTAGATTATGGGGGCTGGCCTCACGGCCATGCCTGAACCTTGTTCTTATGTATTTTCAACGGTGGAGTTTCTACACACCATAGATTAAGGTGTGGAGCTCTGCTGTACCTCGAGTATTAATGCAATTACCATTGTTCTTCTATTCAATTCAGCTTATTCTTGTTCTAAGATATTCATTCGCACCCAATAACATGATGAATGTGATGATTATGTGACGCTCATCATCATTCTCACTTATAAACGCGTGCTTGACAACCACTTCCGTTCTACAAGCAAACAAAGCTTGAATGTTTATCTCTTGGATTCCTTAATCAGAATCTTCGTGGTTTAAGCTAGAATTGATGGTGGCATTCAAGAGAATCCGGAAGGTCTAAACCTTGTCTATGGTATTCTGAGTAGGATTCAAGGATTGAATGATTGTGACGAGCTTCAAACTCGCGATTGTGGGGCGTTCGTGACAGACGCAAAAGAATCACTGGATTCTATTCCGACATGATCGAGAACCGACAGCTGAATAGCCGTGCTGTGACAGAGCGCGTTGAACATTTTCTCTGAGAGGATGGGACTGTAGCCATTGACAATGGTGATGCCCAACATACAGCTTGCCATGGAAAGGAGTAAGAAGGATTGGATGAAGATAGTAGGAAAGCAGAGAGACGGAAGGGACAAAGCATCTCCATACGCTTATCTGAAATTCTCACCAATGAATTACATAAGTATCTCTATCTTTATTTTATGTTTTATTTATCTTTTAATCATTAATCCTCCATAACCATTTGAATCTGCCTGACTGAGATTCACAAGATGACCATAGCTTGCTTCATACCAACAATCTTCGTGGGATCGACCCTTACTCGCGTAAGGTTTATTACTTGGGCGACCCAGTGCACTTGCTGGTTAGTTGTGTGAAGTTGTGATAAAGAGTTGAGATTGCAATTGAGCATACCATGTTGATGGCGCCATTGATGATCACAATTTCGTGCACCATGTTTTTGGCGCCGTTGCCGGGGATTGTTTGAGTTTGGACAACTGACGGTTCATCTTGTTGCTTAGATTAGGTATTCTTCTTCAGAATTTTTAAGAATGAATTCTAGAGTTTCAAGGTGATGTTTTCATCATCACCAAAGCTGATTGATTCTCATCAATTTAGCTCTTGAATGCAATGTCCAGCTGAAGCTTGGCTAGCCATGTCTAATTTCTTTAAACTAAAGCTTTAGACTAACATTGCATGATTCTTGGAATTCTCATTAAGAATTTTGATATCTTTATTTTCTTTTCCATATAATTTTCAAAAAAAAATCCAAAAAAATTATAAAATCTTAAAATCAAAAATATTTTTATGTTTCTTGTTTGAGTCCAGTGTCTAATTTTAAGTTTGGTGTCAATTGCATGTTTCTGTTCTTCTTGCATTTTTCGAATTCAATCATGTGTCTTCATTGATCTTCAAGTTGTTCTTGATGATTTCCTTACTCTGATCTTTAAATTCTCTTGTCTTGAGTGTTTTTGTTGTTTCTCATATGCATTCTCAATTTGTTAGTGGCAATAGTATACAAACTTCTAAGTTTGGTGTCTTGCATGCATTGTTTATTTGATTTTAGTTGCATTTTGATTATTCCTCATCATTAAAAATTCAAAAAAAATTTTAAATTGTGTCTTTTCAAGTCAATAATACAGAGAATTGAAGATTCAGAACATACAGCAGAGGAATTACACAGAAAAAGCTGGGCATTCAAAACGCCCAGTGAGGAAGGAAAATTGGCGTTTAAACACCAGCCAAGGTACCCCAAAAGGGTAACATTTTGGGCGTTAAACGCCAGAATGGATACCATTCTGGGCATTTAACGCCGGGATGGCACAAGAGGGAAGATTTCAAGTTTCCATAATTTTTCAAAATCAAATCTTTTTCAAATCATATCTTTTCAATCATATATTTTCAAAATCAATTTCTTTCCATTTTCAAAAATACTTGCTAACAATTAATGATTTGATCCAACATTTCAAGTATGTTGCCTTTTCTGTTGAGAAAGGTTTAATGTCTGAATCATATCTTTTAAATTTCTTGTTAGCCAAGTCATTAATTTTCAAAATCAAATCTTTTTAAATTGTTTTTCAAATCATATCTTCTCAATCATATCTTTTTAAAACTGTATCTTTTCAATCATATCTTTTTATCACATTTTTTTAAAATTAATTTTTCAATCATATCTTTTTGATTTCTAATTTCAAAACCTTTTTCAATTTCACTTAATTTCTTTGCCAATCTTAGTTTTCGAAAATCAATTACCATTTTTCAAAATTTCTTTTAATTAATTCACTTTAATTTTCGAAAATTTCTTCCCCTCTTCTCACATCCTTCTATTTATGGACTAACACTCCTCCTCAATGCACAATTCGAACTCTACCTCTCTTGATAAGTTTGAATTCTTCTACCTCCTCCTTCTCTTCTTCTTTTCCTCTAACACTTCAAAGAATCTCTATACTGTGACATAGAGAATTCCATATTTTCTTGTTCTCTTCTCTTTCATATGAGCAGGAGCAAAGACAAAAGCATTCTTGTTGAGGCTGACCCTGAACCTGAAAGGACCTTGAAGCGAAAGCTAAGAGAAGCTAAAGCACAACTCTCTGTAGGGGACCTAACAGAAATCTTCAAACAAGAAGAAGACATGGCAGCCGAACACAACAATAATGCCAACAATGCAAGGAAGGTACTTGGTGACTTTACTGCACCTACTCCCGACTTCTATGGGAGAAGCATCTCTATCCCTGCCATTGGAGCAAACAACTTTGAGCTTAAGCCTGAATTAGTTTCTCTAATGCAACAGAATTATAAGTTCCATGGACTTCCATTGGAAGATCCTCATCAGTTTTTAGTTGCATTCTTGCAAATCTGTGACACTGTCAAGACTAATGGGGTTGACCCTGAGGTCTACAGACTTATGCTATTCCCTTTTACTGTAAGAGACAGAGCTAGGATATGGTTAGACTCACAACCTAAAGAAAGCCTGAACTCTTGGGAAAAGCTAGTCAATGCCTTCTTGGCAAAGTTCTTTCCACCTCAAAAATTGAGTAAGCTTAGAGTGGAAGTCCAAACCTTCAGACAGAAGGAAGGTGAATCCCTCTATGAATCTTGGGAAAGATACAAACAATTGATCAAAAAGTGTCCCTTTGACATGCTTTCTGAATGGAGCATCATAAGTATCTTCTATGATGGTCTGTCTGAAATGTCCAAGATATCATTGGACAGCTCTGCTGGAGGATCTCTTCATCTGAAGAAGACGCCTATAGAAGCTCAAGAACTCATTGAAATGGTTGCAAATAACCAATTCATGTACACTTCTGAAAGGAATCCTGTGAACAATTGTATGAATCAAAAGAAAGGAGTTCTTGAGATTGATACTCTGAATACCATATTGGCTTAGAACAAAATATTGACTTAAGAAGTCAATATGATTTCTCAAAGTCTATCTGGAATGCAAGCCGCACCAGTGATGTGTGGAAAACGATCCAACACAAAACTCACCGGCAAGTGTACCGGGTCGCATCAAGTAATAATAACTCACATGAGTGAGTTATTATTACTTGATGCGACCCGGTACACTTGCCGGTGAGTTTTGTGTTGGATCGTTTTCCACACATCAAGTTTTTGGCGCCGTTGCCGGAGATTGAAATAGATTGACAATGATTAAGTGAAGTGGAGATCTAGATCAAGCATTTTTTTTCTTTTCTGTTATTTTAATTTTGACTAACACACTAACTGTTTGAATTTTTGCTTAAACTAACTAAAACTTCATTCTAGCTATAGATTGAAGTTTCATTGGTTTTCTGGATCTGTGTGTTTATTGTTGTGTGTTTGTATGTCAGGTATAGGAAGATCTTCCCCTGTCCTCTCTGAAATTGACCAAAGAACTCTTCGGAGAATAAGAAGAGCTAAAAGAGGGAAGAACGTTATTGGAGAGGAAGAATCTGAGGAGGAATTCCAAGAAATGGAAGGAGATCTCAATCAACCAGGAGGAGGGGCCAACAATAACCAACAACAACGAAGAGTCCTGGCTTCATATACATTTGCAAATGCTAGACACTGTGGAAGTAGCATTCTTCCTCCTAATGTCAATGCAAACAATTTTGAACTAAAACCACAACTCATCACTTTGGTTCAAAACAACTATTCTTTTGGAGGAGGGCCTTTGGAGGACCCAAATCAACATTTATCTATCTTTTTGAGAATCTGTGACACTGTGAAGCCTCCTGACAGCTACAAGTTGTTGCTCTTTCCATTTTCTCTCAGAGATAAAGCCACTCAATGGCTAGAGACCTTTCCAAAAGAAAGCATCAACACTTGGGATGACTTGGTAAGCAAGTTTCTTGCCAAATTTTATCCCCCTCAAAGAATCCTAAGATTGAAGACTGAGGTGCAGACATTCACTCAAATGGAGGCTGAAAACTTATATGAAGCATGGGAAAGATATAAGGCACTATTGAGGAAATGTCCACCAGAGATGTTCACTGAGTGGGACAAGTTGCAGAACTTCTATGAGGGGCTCACTCTTAAGGCTCAAGAAGCACTTGATCATTCAGCTGGAGGCTCTTTGCAACTCATGAAAACTACAGAGGAAGCTCAAAACCTCATTGATATGGTGGCCAATAACCAATATTTTTTTGATCATCAAAGACAACGCCAACCATCACAAAGAAGAGGAGTAATGGAGTTGGAAGGAGTGGATTCAATTCTAGCTCAGAACAAGATAATGCAGCAGCAGATTCAACAACAGTTTGAGCAAATGGCCAAAAGGATTGATGGCTTGCAAGTTGCATCAGTGAGTGCCACAAGCCAACCACCAACTACTTGGGTGCAAAGTGAAGAAACTCAAGAGGAGCAACAGCAAGAGCAAGTCCAGTATATGCACAACCAAAATCCTGGAACAAATGAAGTCTATGGTGATACCTACAATCCATCTTGGAAGAACCATCCCAACCTCAGATGGGGAGACAACCACAGTCAAAACCAACAGCCATGGCAAAAGAACTCAACACAAAACAATTGGAAAAACACAAACAACAACCAGCCAAACACTAACCAAAATACATACAGAAAACCACAAAATAATTACCCCAACTCTAACCATTATCCACCCAATAACCACCTAACAAATCAAAACACCTATCATCATCCATCAACACCCCAAAACCAACCAATCTCACAAGATTCCCAGAGGATCACCAATCTAGAGATGCTCATGGAGAAAATGATGAAGAAACAAGAATTAACAACAAAGAACCAAGAAGCGTCCATGAAGAACTTAGAGAGACAGATTGGGCAAATCTCCAAACAGATTTCTGTTGAAAAACCATCAAGCTCACTGCCAAGTGACACCATCCCCAACCCAAAGGAAGAATGCAAGGTCGTGCAACTACGAAGTGGAAAAATGTTAGTGGATGGTAACCAAAGAGCAACCAAGAATAATGACAATGAGCCAACAAAGAATGATGAAGCTATCAACAAGGACATGATAAGCAAGAATTTCCCAAAAAAACTCACAGAGGAAAACAACGAACCACAGAATCTAAAGAAAGGAAAGCAGATCATGGAAGAACCAAATCCAAAACAACATCAAGTGGAGAAGAGCTCAACACCATCACTACCGTATCCACAGAGATTCCACAAAGAGACAAAGGATCAGCATTTCCACAAATTTCTTAAGACTTTCAAGAAGCTGGAAATCAACGTACCTTTAGCTGAGGCATTGGAGCAAATGCCTCTGTATGCCAAGTTCTTGAAGGAGCTCATCAACAAGAAGAGAAGTTGGAATGAAAAGGAGACTGTAATGCTTAGTGAAGAATGCAGTGGACTCATTAAAAAGGGACTCCCTCCCAAGCTTGAAGATCCTGGAGGTTTCTTCCTACCCTGTACTATTGGAAACCTATTCATCAACAAGGGAATGTGTGATTTAGGAGCAAGCATAAATCTAATCCCATCTTCTTTAGTGAAAAAGCTTGGCATAGAGGAGGTGAAACCAATACAGATATCCTTGGAGTTGGTGGACCAATCAGTAGTATATCCTAAGGGGCTGATTGAGAACCTTTTAGTTAAGGTTGACAAGTTCATATATCCTGCGGATTTTGTGATCCTGGATTCTTCAAAAAATGGCAATGACTCCATAATACTTGGTCGACCATTTTTGGCCACTGTTAGAGCCATTGTGGATATAGAGCAGGGAGAGTTAACCCTCAAGATGCATGAGGAGAGCATCACCTTGAAAGTCTTTCCAGAATTACAAAGGAATGAAGAAACAAGCAAAACAAGTGGTGACTTCCTTCCAAAGCAAGCAACCGACAAGGCAGTAGAACAGAAAAACAAGCAGTTGCAAGAAGAAAAAGGAGTTCAAAAGGAAGCAGGGGTGATAAACAAGAAGGAAGGTATCACAACCCAAGTCACTGTCAAGAAAGAAAGATCAACAAGAAAGAAAAAGATGAAGAGCAAGAATAAGGCTCACAAAAGGGTGGAAGAACAAGAAAATCCCAACTGAAGGATTTTCTAAAGGTGATAAGGTGCAACTAGTATATCAACAGCTGGGAACAGAAGATTATTACATTGTCAACCAAGTACTTTCTCTTGAGCATATGGAAATTGAGCATCAAGGCACACAGAGAAAGCTTAGAGTAAGAGGTGACAAGTTGAGACATCACCAACATCAACCACCCTAAAGGGAGTTCAATGTCAAGCTAGTGACAGTAAAAGAGCGCTTCATGGGAGGCAACCCATGGTTTAAGATTTCTGTCTTCTCTTTTATTCAATAAGCCATGATCACCTGAGCATGATATTTGAACGACCATAAAAAAATATTTGCATACATTGTTTTGAAGCACATGTCAGACTTCTAAGTTTGGTGTACCTTAAGGCACACCCAAGTTCTTTTTTTTTCAAAAAAGGTGATTATTCTTAAAACATATGTATAATTCTTTTGATGAAGCATATGACCAAACACTAAGTTTGGTGTCTGCATGTGTAACAATGTTCAGAAGATCATTTCCCAATCATGGACTCAAAACCATACAGAAAGGGATCATGCATCAAATTTTTTTTATAAAATGCATCAATTGTGAAGAATGGTTTGCATTGTTAAGCCGTCCCCTCAATAAAAGATAAGTTTGGTGTTCACCAACTTTTAGCATTTTTATTTAGGGACACAATTGATCACAAAAAAAAATTCAAATAACAGTTAAACAAAACAAAACAATTTTTACAAGTCAATAGCTAACGTTTATATTAATATCTAAGACTAGCTGTTTTGGTTTATGTAGATCTCGACAAAAGCAAGGAGGGGCCACGGCTAGGACAAGCTAAGAGAGGAATGGTCACATGTGCCTAGGGAGATGTGTCCCTTGGGAAGCAGAACATGCATGCATGCATCATTGAACGCCTAAATGCATGCAGCCAATGGAGGAGGATCCTCGTCAAAGCCTCAACAATGCATGCAGACCGCCCATTCCATGAACCCTCTAGATGAACAACTCAATCTCAACCCTTCATGAGCACTAACGAGCTCCTTCTTCATTCATTGTGGTTTTGTTGGAAAGCTTGAAGAATTTGCCTATTAATAGCCGTAGCACTAAACAGTTCACACACTTATTCAAGCTACTTTCATATGAAAACCATAATCCCCTCTACTCCCAAAACCAACATAATTCCCTTCTCACACAACATAACCGAACCAAAACTCATCCCAAATACAACACATACTTCTTCTATTCTCACTTTTCCTTTCTTTTCACCTCAAATCCAATGGCCTCCTCAAGTTCAAAAAGAAGGCCGGGAAAGGAACCTATGGTAGCCGAACCTCCATCATTTGATGCAACCAAATTTAGATCCCAAATTCATGAAGGGAGATATCATAGGTTCATGGAGGCAAAGAATGTCATCTATGAGAAAAGCCTTGAGTTGAGGGAAGGAGAATATCCCATCATGAGGCAAATTACTAAAGAAAGAAGGTGGGAACTCTTGTGTGCTCCTCTAGTTGACATCAGTGCAGTTATGATCAGGGAGTTCTATGCAAATGCTATGAAAGAAAATAAAGATAATGCTCCTTACACAAGTTATGTCAGAGGAGTTGAAGTGAGCTTCAGTCCAGCAGCCATCACTAGGGCTCTAAAGTTGAGAACCATAACTTATGCAGAGCCTAGTTATGAAACCAGGTTGCAAATGGAAAACAATCCTGATGAGATCTTGCAAGGGTTATGTGTGGAAAATACAAATTGGGAAAGAGATTCAAAGGGAGTTCCAAGTCACTTGAGAAGGATAAATCTTACTCCTGTGGCCAAGGGATGGTATGAAATAGTGAGGAGATCTATTCTTCCTACTGGAAACGCCTCTTGGGTCACAATCAAACGAGCACTCTTGACATACTGCATCTTACATGGAGGTGAAATCAACCTCGCACAACTCATAGCTGACAGTATTCAAGATATGGCCAACAGTACAAGTAAATCAAGTAGCCTTGGACATCCAAGTACTATCCTTAGGCTTTGCAACAAAGCAGGAGTGATTTTTGAAGATGAGGACACAGAAAAAGTGAAAAAAGGGAAAGGAATCACCAAGAAGAGCATGGAGGGAATAAATGAAGAAGAAGATCAAGAAGGGGTGGTAGCTCCCAGACAAAGGAGATCACAAAGAGAGGAAGGACGAAATCAAGCTCATGATGCCATAGACATGAGCCAGTTACAAAGATCAATTAAAGAACTATCTCAGCAACTCATGCAAACTCAACAAGGTCAAAATCAGGGGGGCCAAGAGAAATATCTAGAGCCCCATCCAGAATTTGTAGAGCAATATTTGAAAGATAAAGAGGAACGGGAAGCTTGGCAGCGTCAAATGGAGGAGAAACAAGAAAGATGGCAACAACAAATGATGACTCAGCAGCAAGAATTTCAAGCACAGATTCTTGAAGGACAAAAAGAGCAATACAAAGAATTCAAAGAATCATATGATAAGCTGTATTTTAGTCAAGCTAAAGCAGGGGAATATAGTCACAACCTGTATCAATGGAAGAATATTCATCACACCATGGGAGAAGTTAGATACGCACAAAGAATGGAGAATGATGAAAACATGCAAGCAAGGTTGGAGTACTTGACCCATAATTTGCCAACACTCAATCTTGAGATCAAGCCATTTGAGCAATGCCCTGAATTTGTAGCCAAGCAGCAGGCAAGATCTCATCAATATACTGAGGCAACTTTTAAAAGATTGGAAGAAGTTGGGCTCTCAGGACTCTTAGATTCTGTTTGGGGTAGAAGATGTCCTGGTGAAGAGATCTGAGATTATTCCAAGACAGGGAAGAGAAAGAAGAAAAAGGGAGAATCTAGCAGCAGCCACGACCATTAGAAGGTGGCAAAGTTCTTTCATATTTCCTCTTTCATGCCTCTAATAAGGAGATGCATGTTTGAAATATGATATGCCTCCATCATCTAGTTCTTTTTTTACTTCATGCAATTTTTGTTTTTCATTTTAGTTATTTAATAAATAGCTAGAGAAATGCTAAATCTGCATAATGCTTGTTATCCATCACTTAGCTTAAAATTTTGTCTTGTTTCCCACATGCTTAAATAAAAGAGATTTGTTTGAATTGAAAAGTGAAATATCCAATGTTGCATAAGTAAGAATGGAAGTTAATGGTGGTATATGTGTTTGATTAAATGCATAACTCATGAAATAATTGTTGCATAATATCATTCTCATTCAATTGTGAGTTAACTTGCTGTTACAAAGACTCTTATCAATAATGAAAAAGCCCTTGGGAACAAAAACAGAAAGAAAAGGAAGAAGAAACAGCCAAAATGGCAAGAAAAACAAAGAATAAAGGTTGGACACCAATAGCTTGGACCCTAGGACATATGCCTGTGGTGTTCTTGTACTAAGATATGCTTGGATGAGTAAATTCTAAGGGGTATTTTAAAACCCGGTCACTTAGATCAACTGATTTGGGATGGCCAATTGAAAGTCCACAATAAAGAGCAACTTAGATACAGAACATTTAGTTATCCAAAGAGATGCTGGGCATCAATGATCCTAGGAAGAATTAGTGAGCCATGTGTCTGTGGTGGAGAGATGTTGAGTAAAAAAAAAATTAAAGCCAAAGGCTACTACTGCAACATTAGACACCAAATCTCCAAAAGAATAATAAGCTTGTTAAGCATTATAAGAAAAGAAAAGTTAGCAAGGGAGTAATTAAAAAGTAGGTCTTATAACAGCAAGGTTAGCAAGTCTTTGAGGAAAGATGTATATTATGTAACAGTAACAATAATTGAGTTATCATTGTCTGCATAAAGACTCCATAAATCAAGTTCTGCTATATGCCTAATAAGGATATGTGTTCTTTTCTTGTTCATATCAATTGCTCTTAATTTTGATGCTTGCTTGGGGACAAGCAAGATTTAAGTTTGGTGTTGTGATGACAAGTCATCATATACCCATTTTTCAAGCTAATTTCACTTGTTTTATTAGTCTTTATGCACTTTCTTGCATCCTAAGTAAGTGATTTGGAGTGAAAATGCATAACTTCTTTAAATCAAACAACCACCATGAAATTAATGTTAACTCATAAGGTTTAAGCTAATTTTAATTGAATTTTAATTGATTTATAAGCCTTGTGAATTTAGTGATACTTGGAGTGGTTGTTTTGGTTTAATGTAGGTGAAGAAAAGAATAAAAGAGAAAAGCGTGGCCTAAGAAAGCGTGACCTAAGGATAAGAAAACGTGGTCAAAGGGAGGAGAGGTGTGCCGCATGTAAAGAAGGGAGCTAGCATTGCCCTTCACAAGGGCACACTGCCCTCTAGGAGGGCAACATAAGGCACCAAAGCATAAAAGGCAACTCTGCCCTGCCCACTACAAGGGCAGAGCACAAATTTGTGCCTTGGAATCAAGAAGAACAAAACCTTGCCCTGCCCTCCACAAGGGCAGTATCGGGCTCACCAAGGGAAGAAAATCAAAGGAAAATGTCTACAATGCTTGCCACAAGAGTTGAACACGGGACCATGAGGAAGCAAGGAATTAAGCCTCACTTTGGTACCAAGAAAGCCAAGGAAAATGGCTAGCGTGTGTAGCATCCAAGTTTCGAACTCGAGACGTCAAAGTGGAAACACTGCCCTGCCCTCCGCGAGGGCAGGGCAGCATTTTGTTGTGGCACAATTCTGGCGCACCAAGGCACCATTCTGGCGCACCGCAGCATCATCTGGCAGCACCAGCAGCGCACCACAGCACAATTCTGGCGCACCAAATTTTTTTGCCCTGCCCTCCGCGAGGGCAGGGCAGCATCCTGCGCACCAAGCCTGCACCATGCCGCACCACGCACGCACCAAGCACCAAATCCTGCCCTGCCCTCCACAGGGGCAGGGCAGCCTCCTAGAAGCTATTATTTTTGGGCCAAAAATTGAATTAAAAATCCAATTTAATTCATTTCTTCACCAAATCAAAAGCCCATCCAAATCCCAAAATCCAAGAATAGAAAGTGTATAAATAGGAGCTAGTTTGATGTAAATAGGACCTTTTACTTGACTTTTGAATTTTGCACTTTCTTGGATCTTTGAATTTTATTTTTGCACTTTGGAACTTCTCTGGGTGTCTTTACTGAGATTTCAGAGAATTGGGGAGGAGAATTGATCTCTCTTCTTCCTCGTTCTTGCTTAGGCCTTTTTAATTTCTCTGTTTTGAGTTTTGGGTGTGAAGAACTGAGGAAATTCTGTCTCAATCTCCATTCAAAATCTCTTTAAACATCTTTCTGCACTATTGAGTTTAATTTCAATTTCCTTTACTGCTTCCTCTTTATTTTCTTGTCAATTGCTTTGAGAACTTGGATCTAGGAAGGTAATTGAGATCTAGGCTCTGCTACCTAGTCTCTGGAGTCCTGAGATCCCAATTTACTTTTGGTTCTTCTGTGAACCCTGCTGCACTTTAATTTCAATTTCTGTTTGAATTCTAATTGCTTCTAATTCAGTTTCTGCTCTATTAATTGTGGCAATCCAATTTCTCTTTGTTTAGATTCTGCAATCCCAGTCCTCGAATCCCTTTTACATTCAAGCAATTTACATTCCTTGCCATTTAAGTTACTGCAATTTACATTTCTTGCACTTTAAGTTTCAGTCATTTACTTTCTTGTTCTTTAAGATTCAGCAAGTTTATTTTCCTGTTCTTTAATTTACTGCAATTCTCCCTTCTCCCTTTATATTCCAAGCAATTTAGCTTCTGTTAAATACAACCCACTCAACCAAAACTTGATTCGCTTGACTAAATCAACCACTAAACTAAAATTGCTCAATCCTTCAATCCCTGTGGGATCGACCTCACTCATGTGAGTTATTATTACTTGATGCGACCCGGCAGTACTAAGGACGCTTCATCTGAAGAAGAAGCTTATGATCCTGAGAACCCTTCAATGGAAGAGGTGAATTACATGGGAGAACCCTATGGAAACACCTATAATCCTTCATGGAGAAATCATCCAAATCTCTCATGGAAGGATCAACAAAGACCTCAACAAGGTTTCAACAACAATAATGGTGGAAGAAACAGGTTTAGCAATGGCAAGCCTTTTCCATCATCTTCTCAGCAATAGGTAGAGAATTCTAAGCAGAGCCACTCTGACTTAGCAACCATGGTCTCTGATCTAATCAAAACCACTCAAAGTTTCATGACTGAAACAAGGTCCTCCATTAGAAACTTGGAGGCACAAGTGGGTCAGCTGAGTAAGAAAGTTACTGAACTCCTTCCTAGTACTCTTCCAAGCAATACAGAAGAGAATCCAAAAGGAGAGTGTAAAGCCATCAACATGGCCAAATTTGGAGAGGAGGAAGAGGCTGTGATTGCCACTGAGGAAGACCTCAATGGACGTCCACTAGCCTCCAATGAGTTCCCTAATGAGGAACCATGGGAATCTGAGGCTCACACTGAGACCATAGAGATTCCATTAGATTTACTTCTGCTATTCTTGAGCTCTGATGAGTATTCTTCCTCTGAAGAGGACGAAGATGTCACTGAAGAGCAAGTTGCTAAGTACCTTAGGGCAATCATGAAGCTAAATGACAAGTTATTTGGTAATGAGACTTGGGAGGATGAACCCCCTTTGCTCACCAAAGAATTGGATGACTTGACTAGGCAGAGATTACCTCAAAAGAGACAGGACCCTGGGAAGTTCTCAATACCTTGTACCATAGGCACCATGACCTTTGAGAAGGCTCTGTGTGACCTAGGGTCAAGCATAAACCTCATGTCTCTCTCTGTAATGGAGAAGCTAGGGATCTTTGAGGTGCAAGCTGCAAGAATCTCACTAGAGATGGCAGACAATTTAAGAAAACAAGCTTATGGACTTGTAGAGGATGTTCTAGTAAAGGTTGAAGACCATTACATCCCTCCTGATTTTATAGTCCTAGAGACTGGGAAGTGCATGGATGAATCCATCATCCTTGGCAGACCCTTCCTAGCCACAGCAAAGGCTGTGATTGATGTTGACAGAGGAGAATTGATCATTCAAGTGAATGAAGAATTATTTGTGTTTAAGGCTCAAGGATATCCCTCTGTAACCATGGAGAGGAAGCATGAAGAGCTTCTCTCAAAACAGAGTCAAACAGAGCCCCACAGTCAAACTCTAGGTTTGGTGTTGGGAGGCCACAACCAACTTCTAAGTTTGGTGTTGAACCCCCACATTCAAACTCTATGTTTGGTGTTGGGAGGTTCCAACATTGCTCTGAACATCTGTGAGGCTCCATGAGAGCCCACTGTCAAGCTACTGACATTAAAGAAGCACTTGTTGGGAGGTAACCCAATGTTATATTTATCTTTTTTCCTTTATTATTTTATAATTTTTATAGGTTGATAATCATGGGAAGTCACAAAATCAATTGAAAAAGCAAAAACAGCATGAAAAATAGAAAGAAAAATAGCACACCCTGGAGGAAAATTTGCTGGCGTTTAAACGCCAGTGAAGATAGCAAAATGGGCGTTTAACGCCCAGTTTGGCACCATTCTGGGCGTTTAACACCAGAAAGGGGCACCAGACTGGCGTTTAACACCAGGAATGGGCAAGAAGCTGGCGTTAAACGCCAGAAATGGGCACCAGCCCGGCGTTTAATGCCAGGATTGGCAGAAGAAGCATTTTTGCTTGCCACTTGGTGCAGGGATGAATTATCCTTGACACCTCAGGATCTATGGACCCCACAGGATTCTCACCTACCCCACCACTCTCTCTCTTCTTCACCCATTCACCAATCACCTCAACACCTCTTCCCCAAAAATCCCTCACCTATCAAATCCCACCATTCTCTTCACCACTCACATCCATCCTTTATAAAACCCCACCTACCTCACCATTCAAATTCAAACCACTTTCCCTCCCAAACCCACCCATAATGGCCGAACCTTACCCCTCTCTCCACCCCTATATAAATCCATCTTCACTCCTTCATTTTCACACAACCTACACACTACTTCTCCCCCTTTGCCAAAAAATAAAGCCACCACCTTCTCCCCTATTTCTTCTTCTTATACTCTCTTCTTTCTTCTTTTTCTTGAGGACGAGCAAACCTTCTAAGTTTGGTGTGGTAAAAGCATTGCTTTTTGTTTTTTCATAACCATTTATGGCATCTAAGGCCAGAGAAACCTCTAGAAAGAGGAAAGGGAAGGCAAAAGCTTCCACCTCCAAGTCATGGGAGATGGAGAGATTCATCTCAAGGGTGCATCAAGACAACTTCCATGAAGTTGTGGCCATGAAGAAGGTGATCCCCGAGGTCCCTTTCAAACTCAAAAGGAGTGAATATCCGGAGATCCGACATGAGATCCGAAGAAGAGGTTGGGAAGTTCTTACCAACCCCATTCAACAAGTCGGAATCTTAATGGTTCAAGAGTTCTATGCCAATGCATGGATCACCAAGAACCACGATCAAAGTGTCAACCCAGACCTAAAAAATTGGCTTATAATGGTTCGGGGGAAATGCTTAGATTTTAGTCCGGAAAATGTAAGGTTGGCATTCAGCTTGCCCATGATGCAAGGAGATGAACACCCTTACACAAGAAGGGTCAACTTTGATCAAAGGTTGGACCAAGTCCTCATAGACATTTGTGAAGAGGGCGCTCAATGGAAGAGAGATTCAAAAGAGGGAAGCCGGTTCAACTGAGAAGGCATGACCTCAAGCCCGTGGTTAGGGGATGGTTGGAGTTTATCCAACGCTCAATCATTCCCACTAGCAACCGGTCCGAAGTCACTATAAACCGGGCTATCATGATTCATAGCATCATGATTGGAGAGGAAGTAGAAGTTTATGAGGTTATATCCCAAGAACTTTATAAGGTGGCGGACAAGTCCTCTACCTTGGCAAGGTTAGCCTTCCCTCATCTCATTTGTCACCTCTGTAATTCAGTTGGAGTTAACATAGAGGGAGACATCCTCATTGATGAGGACAAGCCGATCACTAAGAAAAGGATGGAGCAAACAAGAGATCCCACTCATCATGAAATCCCAGAGATGCCTCAAGGGATGCACTTTCCTCCACAAAACTATTGGGAGCAAATCAACACCTCCCTAGGAGAATTGAGTTCCAACATGGGACAACTAAGGGTGGAGCACCAAGAACATTCCATCCTCCTCCATGAAATTAGAGAAGATCAAAGAATCATGAGAGAGGAGCAACAAAGGCAAGGAAGAGACATTGAGGAGCTCAAGCACTCCATAAGATCTTTAAGAGGAAGAACAAGCCTCCATCACTAAGGTGGACCCGTTCTTTAATCTCTTTGTTCTTTATTTTTCTGTTTTTTTCGAAAATTATGCTTTATGTTTTATTTATGTTTGTGTCTTATAATCATTAGTGTCTTAGTGTCTATGCCTTAAAGTTATGAATGTCCTATGAATCCATCACCTTTCTTAAATGAAAAATGTTCTTAATTAAAAAAAGAGAAGAATTGCATGAATTTTGAATTTTATAAGAGATTAATTATTTTGATGTGGTGGTAATACTTTGACTTCTGAATGTATGCTTGAACAGTGCATATGTCTTTTGAATTTGTTGTTCATGAATGTTGGCTCTTGAAAGAATGATGAAAAAAGGAGACATGTTACTGAGGATCTGAAAAATCATAAAAATGATTCTTGAAGCAAGAAAAAGCAGTGAATACAAAAAAAGAGAGATTATGTGTGAAAAAAAAAAGAGTGTGCTTAAGAACCCTAGACACCTCTAATTGGGGACTCTAGCAAAGGAGTCACAATCTGAAAAGGTTCACCCAGTTATGTGTCTGTGGCATGTATGTATCCGGTGGTAATACTGGAAGACAGAGTGCTTTGGGCCACGGCCAAGACTCATAAAGTAGCTGTGTTCAAGAATCATCATACTTAACTAGGAGAATCAATAACACTATCTGGATTTTGAGTTCCTATAGAAGCCAATCATTCTGAATTTCAAAGGATAAAGTGAGATGCCAAATCTGTTCAGAGGCAAAAAGCTAAAAGCCCTGCTCATCTAATTAATACTGATTTTCATAGATGTTTTTGGAATTCATTGCATATTCTCTTCTTTTTATCTTATTTGATTTTCAGTTGCTTGGGGACAAGCAACAATTTAATTTTGGTGTTGTGATGAGCGGATAATTTATATGCTTTTTGGCATTGTTTTTAGTATGTTTTTAGTATGTTTTAGTTAGTTTTTATTATACTTTTATTAGTTTTTAGTTAAAATTCACTTTTCTGGACTTCACTATGAGTTTGTGTATTTTTTTTTTATTTCAGGTATTTTCTGGCTGAAATTGAAGGACCTAAGCAAAAACCTGATTCAGAGGCTGAAAAGGACTGTAGATGCTGTTGGATTCTGACCTCCCTGCACTCGAAGTAGATTTTCTAGAGCTACAGAAGCCCAATTGGCGCGCTCTCAATTGCGTTGGAAAGTAGACATCCTGGGCTTTCCAGCAAAGTATAATAGTCCATACTTTGCCCGAGATTTGATGGCCCAAACAGGCGTTCCAAGTCAACTCAAGAATTCTGGCGTTAAACACCGGAACTGTCACAAGAATGGGAGTTAAACGCCCAAACTGGCACAAAAGCTGGCGTTTAACTCCAAGAAAAGTCTCTACACATGAAAGCTTCAATGCTCAGCCTAAGCACACACCAAGTGGGCCCGGAAGTGGATTTTTATGTCATTTACTCATCTTTGTAAACCCTAAGCTACTAGTTCTCTACAAATAGGACCTTTTGCTATTGTATTTTCATCTTTGGATCACTTTAGATCTTTTGATCATCTTTGGACATCTAGTTCTTAGATTATGGGGGCTAGCCTCACGGCCATGCCTGAACCTTGTTCTTATGTATTTTCAACGGTGGAGTTTCTACACACCATAGATTAAGGTGTGGAGCTCTGCTATACCTCGAGTATTAATGCAATTACCATTATTCTTCTATTCAATTCAGCTTATTCTTGTTCTAAGATATTCATTCGTACCCAAGAACATGATGAATGTGATGATTATGTGACGTTCATCATCATTTTCACTTATGAACGCGTGCCTAACAACCACTTCCATTCTACAAGCAAACAAGGCTTGAATGTTTATCTCTTGGATTCTTTAATCAGAATCTTCGTGGTATAAGCTAGAATTGATGGCGGCATTCAAGAGAATCCGGAAGGTCTAAACATTGTCTGTGGTATTCTGAGTAGGATTCAAGGATTGAATAACTGTGACGAGCTTCAAACTCGCGATTGTGAGGTGTTAGTGACAGACGCAAAAGAATCACTGGATTCTATTCCAACATGATCGAGAACCGACAGCTGAATAGCCGTGCTGTGACAGAGCGCATTGAACATTTTCACTGAGAGGACGGGACTGTAGCCATTGGCAACGGTGATGCCCAACATACAGCTTGCCATGGAAAGGAGTAAGAAAGATTGGATGAAGACATTAGGAAAGCAGAGAGACGGAAGGGACAAAGCATCTCCATACGCTTATCTGAAATTCTCACCAATGAATTACATAAGTATCTCTATCTTTATTTTATGTTTTATTTATCTTTTAATCATTAATCCTCCATAACCATTTGAATCCGCCTGACTGAGATTCACAAGATGATCATAGCTTGCTTCATACCAACAATCTCTGTTGGATCGACCCTTACTCGCGTAAGGTTTATTACTTGGACGACCCAGTGTACTTGCTGGTTAGTTGTGCGAAGTTGTGATAAAGAGTTGAGATTACAATTGAGCGTACCATGTTGATGGTGCCATTGATGATCACAATTTCGTGCACCATACACACTCTCACTAGTCTAAGCTAATAAAAGATCCAAATTAAGGACATCTATTATTTTTCACTTAGGGATAGTGATGAGCTAAAATTAAGAATAAAATGGGATTAAAATAGGCTCAAATTGGTTAACAATAGAAGATAAAAGGGTAGGCTATTTGGATAATTGAGCTCAAATGAAATAAAGGCCTCAGTCATATAAATGCAATCATACACCAAATAATGGACATAAAGAATCAAACAAATCAAAGATTACAATCAAAGAGAGAGAATAACACACAAGAAGGAAAATAGTGGTTATATGATGCAACCATATAATTAGGTTTAAAAACTCACAATCTTATGTGTTTTTAGCTCAAAAATATATTCCACAATATATAATTCAAGCAAGTTCAATGAAAAATTTTTACTCAAATCAATTGGGGTGCCGTATAGATAAATTCCTTGGAAAATTTCATTATTTTGACTAAGCCTATTATATATATGCAAACCAAGACAATACAACTAAAAATTCTAAAAGACATGGTAATCGAAGAAAAATAAATGAAATGTGAAAGTGTTTAGATTAGAAATTTTCAGCCAAAAATCGGCCGATTGGTTAGATGACCTCCCCACACTTAAAAGTTTGCACCATCTTCAGTGCATTTAAAGATGAACAAGGGAGTTATGGAGACTACACGGATTGCCACCTTCAGCTGGTGGATCAACCGGCTGCTACATGTTCTTTCTTCTGCTTCTGTTTTTTTGCTTATGGTGAATCATCCATGGTGGGGTGTCTCCCACCTAACACTTTTATTTATTATCCTTAAGTTGGACATTTTGGGAAGCTCCTTGTCATAGTGGCTTGTGCTTATACTCATCCTTGAACTTCCACCAATGCTTGGACTTCCAATAAGTTCCAAAGTTCAAAGTTAATAGCACCAAGCTTGGATGAAGTTCCACACAAGCTAAGGGCTCCCAAAATTTATACATATGATGTATACCGGGATCCCAAACTTTGTTCTTACACCCATATTCAAGTTGATTATTACAATTCCAATTGGGTGGCACGCACATAGAATTCTCATTCAAACACCAAATCATCCTCCTAGGCTCACACAATTTAGCATTCCTCCAACCATAGGGCCTAAGCCTTGAGGGTGCAACCTTAATGAGCGTTTATTTACAATGCCAACCACTAACCATCTCCTTTTTGCTCTTGAATCCACAAAGAGCACTAAGTTTCCTATACGTCTCAAGCAAATTATATTCAACCGGGAAAGTAAAGCTTAGGGATAAGAGAGTTACCCACTTGAATCAAAGAATGGATCGTTGCTTAGCGAGAGAGGCTTCCAACAGCCTTGTAGTTTCCACATCCTTGTGCTCTTCTTGGATTACTTCCACCTCTTGACAAGCTTTCTCAATTTCAATTTCTTGTTCACAAAATTTTTCTATACCTTCCTCATTTCTCAAGCCATGTATCGGAGGTTTTGTACTGTCCTCCTTGTCATCAATTTCACAACACAATGAGGGAGGTTTAACAATACCAAAAGGCACATTGGTTGGTGCAAAATCATCTTCAATGGTGGAGCTTGCTTCTTGCTCAACCTCTTCCAATCTTTCATCATTCATACTATGCCTTGGAGGTTGCGCATTATCCTTCTCAACATCAATTTCAAGCTCAATGGAAGAAAGTTCAACAATCTTGGAATCCACCTCACACTCAAATTCTCCTAGATCTTCAACCACTTCTTCCTCTTCAATGACCTTAACTTCCTCCACTTGTTGCAAGACATACTCCATCTCCTTATTCTCATGTTGAGATTCTAAAATTCCTTTTATACTATACTCTTTGGTTGATTCTCCACATTCATCCGTGAAAATGCTTTATTTATGGTATGAATCCCATGAGTCCAATTGGCTTTAATTTTGGCAAGGTTAGCCATGATAGCTTCATGTCTCTTTTTGGCTTCGTCTTGCTCATTTTGAAATATGATTTCTTGAAGCCGATCCATCGCTTCCTTAAGACGATCCCTTGGCTCTTATTCTACATGGCTAACATAATTAGGAACATGTTGCTCTTGGATCGATAGATATGGGTTTTCTTCTATGGAGGGTTGTGGTGGAAAGAAGAGTTCATCATGTGGTTGAAGGTTTTCATATATGGGAGGTAGTTCATCTTGGTAAGGGTAGTGGGATGGTGCATAAGAAGGTGGTGGTTCTTGGAAGTATTGATGTTAGAATTGTGGTGGTTTTAAGTATGATTCATATGGTTGTTGGTATGGTGGATATGGATTAGGGTCATATGGAGGTATTTGGTGATATGGGGCTTGTGAATATGGGGGGTTGAGGGCTATGATGAGGAGGAGGTTCATCGGCATATGGTGGTTGTGGTTGATAACCACAAGGAGGTCCACTATATCCATTGGATTAGTATGTATCATGGATTGAATTATGCTCATAATATGTTGGAGGAGGTTGTTGCTATGAAGGTTGTCCATATGCTTAAGACTCCTCCCACCTTTGATTTTCCCATCCTTGATGCAAACCCTCATTGAAGCTTCCATTTCCTACAATATAGTTTGAACCAAACTCATAGCCAAAGGGATGAGAATTCATAGTAACAAGAGAAAATAAAAACAAAAGCTAGTAAGAAACAAAAAAAAAACAACTCCTAAAACTAGAAAAAACTAACAAAGAAACAAAAAGCAAACATATTCACAATATTCACATATGAAAAATAACCAATAACAAGCACACATTGCGATTTGTTTGTCACTAAGGTTAAATCCAATAAAAACTGAGAGTATTTAAACCTCAGGTCGTTGCTCAGGAAATTGCAGGAAAATGTGCATATTATTGGTTATGGGATGTATATTTTGGGGTTTTGGGTTGATAGACAAGAAAATTAAACTAACATCTAACGAAATATAAATGCTAAAAGTCACTCAAGACAAGGATCAAGAGTCAAGGTTTCCTATCTTGGACCATTGACCACAACATGGTGATTACAAAGAGTTAATTCCACTTAGTTGCCCTCTAACATCAGAGGATTAAGTCAAGTGGACATAATTGGTCCTAGAACCAATTAACAAGCCTAAATCACCAATAAAACTGGACATCAATGATCTCAAGGGACCTAAGTCCTCAATCAAAAGTCAAGAGTGCAAAAATCAACTCTTAAATCCAACCAAGAATTTTTTCAAACACTAAGAAGGCATAAAATGAAAGCATGGTAAAATAGTACGAAATATAAAATCTAAAACTAGCCAATATAAGAAAACAATAATAACAACTCAAACAAGCATCAAAGAAACATAAAATATCAAATTGCATTGTTGGAAATTGAAATTAACAAGAGTTCATAAACATAAAAATGAGATGAAAGAAAAATTAACAATGTAAACTAGGAGAACAAACATGTAGGAATAATAAATTGCAAGGAAAACTAAAGCAAGACAAGAATTAAAACCTAAATCTAAGAGAAATCTAACCTAATCTACCCTAATTCTTGAGAGAAGAGAGAGCTTCTTGGTGCATGAATCCCCACTCTCCGTACAGCGGTACTAGCAAGTGCACTGGGTCGTCCAAGTAATACCTGAGCGAGTCAGGGTTGATCCCACAAGGATTGTGGTTTAAAGCAAGCTATGGTTATCTTACAGGTCTTAGTCTGGTGAAATCAGAAGGTTGTTGGATTGAGGCTTAATTGAATTAAAGGAATATTGTATAAATTACTTTTTATATTAAATGGAATCAGTAATAGGAATATGGTTAAGGATTGGAGTTGCTTTATCTTTCTGAATTAACTCTGGTATTACTGTCTCCTTTGCTTGTGAGTGATTTCTTCTATGGCAGGCTGTATGTGATCAACGCCATAGGCCGTGGTCATCAATCTCCTCGACTTCAGATGAAATGATGTATGGCCGTGTTCATCCAATCTGAACGAGGGTAAAGCTCTAGCAGTTTCATTCTCTTTGGTGATTCTACTCAAAATGCCATAGACAAGGTCGAATCTTCCGGATCAGAGAATGATGCTTCTTTGGGTTCAATCCTCTACCACAGAGACCCTAATCTCCCCAAAAATTGGCTGAACTGGTGTCTCGAAAAGTCCCAAATGAAGTCGTGGATCTCGAAAAGTCCCAAATGAAGTCGTGGATTAGCCATCTGAGAGATGTATATTCAAGCTGGCGGTTCACACTTTCCAGCCACGTATTCACATGAACCCAAGTAGACACAGGTGGTTGTCAGGCACGCGGTCCTAGTATGATGATAAGAGCTGATTGTCACTGATCATCCTATTCACCATGTTGAAGAACGAGTATACATCTTAGAATTAAATCAAACATGGATCGAAGAAGAACAGTAATACTTTTATTAATTCATAGGACTTAGCAGGGCTCCTCTCCTCAACCTAGGAGGTTTAGAAACTCATATTGAAAGGAAAATACAATGGCAAAAATGAAAATAGGGTGTGAAGGTCTGTATGTTCTCTCTTGAATAACATAAATATAATCCGTTAAATACTAAACTATTGACTAGTAAAGGTAAAACGGTAACACCTTACTACACAGAGTTTTATGCTTAAATTGTAGAACAGAGGTAGTGTGGTGTTACGAACTTCTAATCAGTAAAAACATATGTATAGGAGTGGAAAAATGTAATATACTAGGGGCCTTGAAAAACGGGTAAAGAAAAATCGCAAAATAAAAAGCGCAACACTCAAAGAACGGAATTACTTGCGTTCTAGGAAACCTAAAGGTTATAGGTACAAATAAGCAAATGAGTGAATAAAAACCCAAGAATACATCATTACTAGCTCCTGACTCAGCCTGCGAAGCCAAGTGATGAGCGGATAATTTATACGCTATTTGGCATTGTTTTTAGGTAGTTTTTAGTATGATTTAGTCACTTTTTAGTATATTCTTAGTAGTTTTTACGAAAAAATAATATTTCTGGACTTTACTATGAGTTTGTGTGTTTTTCTGTGATTTCAGGTATTTTCTGGCTGAAATTGAGGGACCTGAGCAAATATCTGATTCAGAGGCTGAAAAAGGACTGCTGATGCTGTTGGATTCTGACCTCCCGACACTCGAAATAGAATTTGTGGAGCTACAGAAACCCAAATGGCATGCTCTAAATTGCGTTGGAAAGTAGACATCTAGGGCTTTCCAGCAATATATAATCGTCCATACTTTGCTCCATTTTTTATGACACAAATGGGCGTTCAAACGCCAACTTCCTGCCCTATTCTGGCGTTAAACGCCATAAACAAGTTACAAGCTAGAGTTAAACACCCAAAACAGGCTGCAAACTGGCATTTAACTCCAAGAGAAGTCTCTACACATGAAAGCTTCAATGTTCAGCCCAAGCACACACCAAGTGGGCCCGGAAGTGGATTTCTGCATCATTTACTTATTTTTGTAAACCCTAATAACTAGTCTAGTATAAATAGGACCTTTTACTATTGTATTGGATATGATGGGATCTTTGATCAGTTTTATGCTATCTTAGACATTGGGGGCTGGCCTCACGGCCATGCTTGGACCATCATCACTTATGTATTTTCAACGGTGGAGTTTCTACACCATAGATTAAGGTGTGGAGCTCTGCTGTTCTTCGAGTATTAATGCAATTACTATTATTTTCTATTCAATTCATGCTTATTCCTGTTCTAAGATATCAATTCGCACACAAGAACATGATGAATGTGATGATTATGTGTCGCTCATCACCATTCTCACTTATGAACGCGTGCCTGACAAACACTCCCGTTCTACATGCAAACAAGCTTAAATGCATATCTCTTAGCCTTGTGGTTCACGATCAGAGTCTTTGTGGTATAAGCTAGAATCAATTGGCAGTATTCTTGAGATTCAAAAAGTCTAAACCTTGTCTGTGGTATTTCGAGTAGGATCTGGGATGGGATGACTATGACGAGCTTCAAACTCATCACTGTTGGGCGTAGTGACAGACGCAAAAGGATCAATGGATCATATTCCAATATGAGTGAGAACTGACAGATGATTAGTCGTGCGGTGACAGCGCATTTGGACCATTTTCATTGAGAGGACGGACGATAGCCACTGACAATGGTGATTCCCCAACATACAGCTTGCCATAGAAAGGAGTATGAAGGATTGGATGAAGGCAGTAGGAAAGCAGAGATTCAGAAGGAACAACGCATCACCATACGCTTATCTGAAATTCCCACCAATGAATTACATAAGTATCTCTATCTTTATTTTATGTTTATTTATCTTTTAATTATCAAAACTCTATAACCATTTGAATCCGCCTGACTGAGATTTACAAGATGACCATAGCTTGCTTCAAGCCGACAATCTCCGTGGGATCGACCCTTACTCACATAAGGTTTATTACTTGGATGACCCAGTGCACTTGCTAGTTAGTTGTGCGAAGTTGTGAAAAAGAGTTGAGATTACAATTGTGCGTACCAAGTTTTTGGCGCCATTGAGATCACAAATTTGTGCACCAAGTTTTTGGCGCCATTGCCGGGGATTGTTCGAGTTTGGACAACTGACGGTTCATCTTATTGCTCAGATTAGGTAATTTTCTTCTTGTTTCAACCTTTATTTTATTTTCAAAAAGTTTTCAAAAATCTTTCAAAAATTTTTTCTTCTTTTTTGTTTTTCTAAAAATAATTTTCGAAAAATCCAAAAAAATTTATAAAATCATAAAATCAAAAAGTTGTGATTGATGTTGACAGACCTTTCCTAGCCATAGCAAAAGCTGTGATTGATGTTGACAGAGGAGAGTTGGTCCTTCAATTGAATAAGGACTACCTTGTATTCAAGACTCAAGGATCTCCCACTACAACCATGGAGAGGAAGCATGAAAAGCTTCTCTCAATACAGAGTCAAACAAAGCCCCCACATTTAAACTCTATGTTTGGTGTTGGGAAGCCACAAGCAAACTCTAAGTTTGGTGCTAAGAGGCCACAACCAAACTCTAAGTTTGGTGTTGGGAGGCCCCAACCATGCTCTGAATATCTGTGAGGCTCCATGAGAGCCCACTGTCAAGCTATTGACATTAAAGAAGCATATATTGGGAGGCAACCCAATTTTTATTTATCTATGTTATTTCATGTTTTCTTTAGGTTGATGATCATGTGGAGTCACAAAAACAACTGCAAAAATCAAAGCAAATTCAAAAACAGCATTAAAAACAGCACACCCTGGAGGATAAGCTTACTGGCATTTAAACGCCAGTAAGGCGTTTAACGCCAAAAAGAAGCACCAGACTGGTGTTTAACGCCAGAAACAAGCAACAGCTTGGCGTTAAATGCTAGGAAAGGTATAAAAGTTGGCGTTTAACGCCATAAATAGGTAGCAGTCTGGCGTTAAATGCTAGGATTGCACAATAGGGGCATTTTAAATGCCTAAAAGGAGCAAGGATGAGAAATCCTTGACCCCTCAGGATCTGTGGACCCCACAGAATCTCCACTTACCTCACCTCTCTCTCTCTCCCCCTCACACATCTCTATAACACTCCACCCAAAACCCCACTCACCAATCAAATCCTATCCTCTTCCCTATATTCTCTTCATCAATCACCTCCATGTCTCTTCCCCAAAAACCTCACCTACCTCACTTTCAAATTCAAACACTTTTCCCTCCCAAACACACCCAATTCCATTTGGCCACACTCCCTCTCTTTCCCTATAAATACCCCTCTTCACTCCTTCATTTTCACACATCACAAAAACTCTCCTACCTCCTTGGCCGAACCTCTATCTCCCTCCATCTCCTCCATTTTCTTCTTCTCCTCCTTCTTTCTTTCTTCTTTTGCTCGAGGACGAGCAAACCTTTTAAGTTTGGTGTGGAAAAAGCATTGCTTTTTGTTTTTCCATAACCATTTATGGCACCTAGGGCCGGAGAAACCTCTAGAAAGAGGAAAGGGAAGGCAAAAGCTTCCACCTCCGAGTCATGGGAGATGGAGAGATTCATCTCAAAGGTCCATCAAGACCACTTCTATGAAGTTGTGGCCAAAAAGAAAGTGATCCCTGAGGTTCCTTTCATGCTCAAGAAGAATGAGTATCCGGTGATCCGACATGAGATCCGAAGAAGAGGTTGGGAAGTTCTTACCAACCCCATTCAACAAGTTAGAATCTTAATGGTTCAAGAGTTCTATGCCAATGCATGGATCACTAGGAACCGTGATCAAAGTATGAACCCGAATCTAAAGAATTGGCTTACAATGGTTCGGGGGAAATACTTAAATTTCAGTCCGGAAAATGTAAGGTTGGTGTTCCACTTGCCAAAAATGCAAGAAAATGCACGCCCCTACACTAGAAGGGTCAACTTTGATCAAAGGTTGGACCAAGTCCTCATGGACAAATGTGTGGAAGGAGCTCAATGGAAAAGGGACTCAAGAGGCAAGCCGGTTCAATTGAGAAGATCGGACCTTAAGCATGTGGCTAGAGGATGGTTGGAGTTCATCCAACGCTCCATCATTCCTAATAGCAATCGATCTGAAGTTACTGTGGATCGGGCCATCATGATCCATAGTATCATGATTGGGGAGGAAGTGGAAATTCATGAGATCATACCTCTAGAACTCTACAAGGTGGCTGACAAGTCCTCCACTTTAGAAAGGTTAGCCTTTCCTAATCTCATTTGTCACCTATGCAATTCGACTGGGATTGACATAGAAGGAGACATTCTCATTGAAGAGGACAAGCCCATCACTAAGAAAAGGATGGAGCAAACAAGAGAGTCCACTCATGGACCTCAACAAGAGCATGAGGAAATTCCTCATCAAGAAATCCCTGAGATACCTCAAGGGATGCATTTTTCTCTATATAATTATTGGGAGCAACTCAACACCTCTTTGGAAGGCTTGAGTTACAACATGGATGACGTTAGGATTTTCGCTAGTAAAGAATTTTATAAAAATATAGTCGCGTTGTGAGTATAGATTCTAAACCAACAGAAAATCCCTTCGTACAAACGTTTTCGTTGTCATAAGTAACAAACCCCTAAATAAATTGATAACCGAAGTATTTAACCCTCGGGTCGTCTTCTCAAGGAATTGCAGGGAGGTATGTTCTTATTATTGGTTATGAAGATTGTAAATCAGGGTTTTAAAGATGAGGAACAAGTAATTTAATTGGCAGGTAAAATAAATAAATGACTGTAAAATAAACTTTTGGCAAGGTATGAGAAATTGGAAGTCCTATCCTAGTTATCGTTATCAATGATGATGAAAATTGAATCTTAATTTCACTTAGTTAACCTTTGATAGTGCAAGGGAAGGTCAAGCGACTAATGAGTTTGATCTTCAAATCCTAGTTAATTCCTGGCAAAAGATTGGGATTATAGAAGTTCAAGCTAATTAGCAAAGATAGCAATTATCGATCACGTTGAGTCTAATAACTCCTGACATACCGTGGGAGGATGCTGGTAAAAGGCCACCTGCTGCAGAATGCAGGAAGATTATCCCTCACAGCAGGAACTTTCTGGCCTTGGGCTACAGACCTGATTTCCTTACTCCTTCAGATGAGACAGCCACACCTTCAGTTGCCCCCTCTTCTTCCACTGCTGCACCTACCCCGCCCACTGCTCCTCCAGCTACTCATGAGCCTATTTACCATTTGGTGCATCGACTGTTCGCCCACTTGGACCGTATGGAGCGTCGTAGCAAGCGACGCTATGAGCACCTCAAGTTGATGATCCGGTCCAGTGGCGACATCCCCTCCGAGCCTGACACCCCTTCTGATACATCTGAGGCAGAGGCATTCGATCACAAGGAGCCGGCACCCACACAGGCTGCGTAGGCAGGCCCAGAGCAGACTACACCCCAGCAGGAGGACCCACCTCAGATTCAGGCTACAGACCCTGAGATCCCTATTCAGACAGCCCCTCCTTTACAGCAGCCAGATCCTCAGGCCACCACCACAGAGACTCCAGCTACCTAACCTCCCAGTGATGACACCCCTTCACACCCTGCTTGAGTGAGCATCGGGGACGATGCTATTATTTAAGTGTGGGGAGGTTGCCATCTCTGGCATATCTTTATTTTGGTGAACCACTACAAACTCTCTCTTATTTTGTTCATTTTCTGTATTTTTTTGCATATTTTTCTCTTTTTGCTTTTTATTGTACTTTTTGCATTTTGCACTTTGAGCTATATGTATACTATTTTGGATATTTTAGCTTGATTTGCACATTAGTTTACTAGTTATATTTTAAGTGGATTAATTAGTATAGTTTACCCTTTTTAGTATATGATAGTTGACTTTATTGAAAATAAAAAGGAAGTAAGCTAGAGACCTTAACAGAATCAATCCACACACCTTGTATATATAGCATTACATGTTAGTTAGTTAACAACATTTCATCAAGGAGAAACACTAGAACTTTAAAGCCACCTTAAGTTTTACATTGAGAATAATGGGAATTTTTAACTAAACATGCATGACATATATGAATGATATATGATTTTTGAGTTAGAGAACACGCAGCCTGTGAGTTTTGAGCTTCATTGTATGGTTACATTTAAGCCATAATATTTTATTCCTGTGTGTTTCACCCTTCTTATTTATTCTGGTGTTCTTTACTTTGTTTTAATCTATATACTTTGTTTTAATCTATATATCCGATTATAGAATATAGATACATGCCAAGAAAGTGATTGAGGCCATTGTTTGATTTTAACTTACTTATCCTAAATAAAGCCTACCTTTTACATCACCCTTGTTAGCCCACTTGAGCCTTTTAATCCCTTCTGTTTTATAACCACAATACTAGCCTTAAGTAAAAAAACAAAATAAAAATCCCAAGTTGAATCATTGGTTAGCTTAAGATAGATTTTGTGTAATATTTAAGTGTAGGAAATTTTATGGGAACATAGAATGATAGAAAGTAGGAAATTAAATTAAACAAGTCATGTGAAAATAATTTGGGAAACATGCTCATGTGAAGTCAAAATAAATTAATTACCATGTGTAAAAAAAAGAAAAAAATTTTAGTGTTTGAAAAAAAAAGGGATACAAAAAGAATTCCCCAAATGCAAAAAAAAGCGATGCACATGGTATAAGAACAAAATATGAGCATGTAATACAAAAAGTGGAGAAAATATGGGAAAATAGGTAAAGAAGCTTTAGTTTAGAAAGTATGTACGTTAGGTGAGATCTTAGACTAATTAAGGATTCACTTATTAGCTCACTTAAGCTTATACAGATACCCCTACCTTTACCTTGACCCCATTACAACCTTAATTAAAGACCTCATGTTTTTTGTATGTCTATATTCTATAATTGTTGACTGATTAGATAAAGAACAAAGCTATAGAAAGTAAGGATAAAAAGAGGAATAGAGTGATTAACCCAATAAACACTGAGTGACTAGCAAAAATCCAGTGAGGGTTCACTAACTCATTAACATATATCTCTGCTTAAATTATTAATTGTCTTGCAAGTTTATAAAATGTTTTTTCTCTCCCATCTCAATTGTAAAAGCGCTTTATCATTATCTAAGGTTTGGATATATATATATATATATATATATATATATATATATATATATATATATATATATATATATATATATATATATATATATATTCCTTGAGAATGTGAATTAACTTAACTATATGTAAGCTTTATATACAAGTGAATAACTAATGAGCGGATAATTTATATGCTTTTTGGTATTGTTTTTAGTATGCTTTTAGTATGTTTTAGTTAGTTTTTATTATATTTTTCTTAGTTTTTATTTAAAATTCACTTTTCTGGAATTTACTATGAGTTTGTGTGTTTTTCTATGATTTCAGGTATTTTCTGACTGAACTTGAGGGACCTGAGCAAAAATCTGATTCAGAGCCTGAAAAGGGCTGCAGATGCTGTTGGATTCTGACCTCCCTGCACTCGAAGTGGATTTTCTGGAGCTACAGAAACCTAATTGACGGCTCTCAATTGCGTTGGAAAGTAGACATCCAGGTCTTTCCAGCAATATATAATAGTCCATACTTTGCTCGAGATTTGATGGCCCAAACAGGCGTTCCAAGTCAGCTTCAGAATTCCCGGCGTTAAACGCCGGAACTGGCACAAAAGTGGGAGTTAAACGCCCAAACTGGCACAAAAGCTGGCGTTTAACTCCAAGAAAAGTCTCTACACATGGAAGCTTCAATGCTCAGCCCAAGCACACACCAAGTGGGCCCGGAAGTGGATTTTTTACGTCATTTACTCATTTCTATAAACCCTAGGCTACTTGTTCTCTATAAATAGGACCTTTTGCTATTGTATTTGGAGAATCTTTCAATCTTCGAATCACCTTTTGATCAGGTTTTTATGATTGAACCCTCTTTGGGAGGCTGTCCATTCGGCCATGCCTAGACCTTGTTCTTATGTATTTTCAACGATAGAGTTTCTACACACCATAGATTAAGGTGTGGAGCTCTGCTGTACCTCGAGTATTAACGCAATTACTATTGTTCTTCTATTCAATTCAGCTTATTCTTATTCTAAGATATCACTTGTTCCTCAACTTGATGAATGTGATGATCCGTGACACTCATCATCATTCTCACCTATGAACGTGTGCCTAACAACCACCTCCGTTCTACCTTAGATTGAGTGGATATCTCTTGGATTCCTTAATCAGAATCTTCGTGGTATAAGCAATAATCCATTGGCGGCCATTCTTGAGAATCCAGAAGGTCTAAACCTTGTCTGTGGTATTCTGAGTAGGATTCAGGGATTGAATGACTGTGACAAGCTTCAAACTCGCGATTGTGGGGCGTTAGTGATAGACGCAAAAGAATCACTGGATTCTATTCCGACATGATCGAGAACTGACAGATGAATAGCCGTGCTGTGACAGAGCGCGTTGAACAGTTTCACTGAGAGGACGGGACTGTAGCCATTGACAACGGTGATGCCCAACATACAGCTTGCCATGGAAAGGAGTAAGAAGGATTGGATGAAGACAGTAGGAAAGCAGAGAGACGGAAGGGACAAAGCATCTCCATACGCTTATCTGAAATTCTCACCAATGAATTACATAAGTATCTCTATCTTTATTTTATGTTTTATTTATCTTTTAATCATTAATCCTCCATAACCATTTGAATCTGCCTGACTGAGATTTACAAGATGATGATAAACCACTATTTTATGGTTTACAATGTGTTTAATTGTGTGGTTTTATCATGATCTTTACCCACTTATTCATGTATTTAGCATGTATTTATATTTCCTTCCTAAAATTATTACATGATTGAAAACATGCTTCTTTGGTCTTAATTTAGCTAATCTTAATTCTCTCTTATTACTATTCGATGCCTTGATCTGTCTGTTAAGTGTTTCAGGCTTCATAGGGCAGGAATGGATTAGAGGATGAAGAGGAAGTGTGCAAAAATGGAAGGAACACAAGGAATCGAGGAGGTGACCAGCGAGAAGTCACGCGGTCGCATGGCTCACGCGACCGCGTGAAATGGAAGAAATCGGAGTGACGCGATCACATGCCTGACGCGACCGCACGGATTGGAAGCTACATATACGACGCGAATGCGTGGACGACGCAGACACGTGATACGAAAAATGCTGAGTGACGCGGTCGCGTGGACGACTTAGACGCGTGACATGCGCGATCTACAGAATTACAAAAGTCGCTGGCAGAGATTCTGGGCTACATTTCAACCCAGTTTTCGGCCCAGAAACATAGATTAAAGTCAGGGAACTTGCAGAGACTCATCAAGCTCTCATAATTCACTTTTCATGTTTTAGATGTAGTTTTAGAGAGAGAGGTTCTCTCCTCTCTCTTAGGATTAGGATTTAGGACTTCTCTTAGTTTTAGGAGTGACTCTAAATCCCAGGTTCAATGTTCCTGGTGCGCGAAATTGTGAACAATACTTTTCACAACTCTCATAATCCCCGGTCATGAACCCCAAAAACTTGGTGCTCAATACCATGGCATTACACAACTTCGCACAACTAACCAGCAAGTGCACTGGGTCGTCCAAGTAATAAACCTTACGCGAGTAAGGGTCGATCCCACGGAGATTGTTAGTATGAAGCAAGCTATGGTCATCTTGTAAATCTTAGTCAGGCAAAATCAAATGGATATGGTGATGAACGCATAAAAACATAAAGATAAAGATAGAGGTACTTATGTAATTCATTGGTAGGAACTTCAGATAAGCGCATGAAGATGCCTTCCCTTCCGTCTCTCTGCTTTCCTACTGTCTCCATCCAATCCTTCTTACTCCTTTCCATGGCAAGCTTATGTAGGGTTTCATCGTTGTCAGTGGCTACCTCCCATCCTCTCAGTGAAAACGTTCCTATGCTCTGTCACAGCATGGCTAATCATCTGTCGGTTCTCGGTCAGGCCGGAATAGAATCCAGCGATTCTTTTGCGTCTGTCACTAACGCCCCGCCTGCTAGGAGTTTGAAGCACGTCACAGTCATTCAATCATTGAATCCTACTCAGAATACCACAGACAAGGTTAGACCTTCCGGATTCTCTTGAATGCCGCCATCAGTTCTAGCCTATACCACGAAGACTCTGATCTCACGGAATGGTTGGCTCGGTTGTCAGGCGAGCACTCGGTTGTCAGGCGATCAACCATGCATCGTGCAATCAGGAATCCAAGAGATATTCACCCAATCGAAGGTAGAACGGAGGTGGTTGTCAGTCACACGTTCATAGGTGAGAATGATGATGAGTGTCACGGATCATCACATTCATCAAGTTGAAGAACAAGTGATATCTTAGAACAAGAACAAGCGGAATTGAATGGAAGAACAATAGTAATTGCATTAATACTCGAGGTACAGCAGAGCTCACACCTTAATCTATGGTGTGTAGAAACTCCACCGTTGAAAATACATAAGAACAAGGTCTAGGCATGGCCGAATGGCCAGCCTCCCAATGATCTAAGATAGTATCAAAACAAGGATAACTACCCCGATATCTCAATACAATAGTAAAAGGTCCTACTTATAGAAAACTAGTAGCCTAGGGTGTACAGAGATGAGTAAAAGACATAAAAATCCACTTCCGGGCCCACTTGGTGTGTGCTTGGGCTGAGCAATGAAGCTTTTTCGTGTAGAGACTCTTCTTGGAGTTAAACGCCAGCTTTAGTGCCAGTTTGGGCGTTTAACTCCCATTTGGGTGCCAGTTCCGGCGTTTAACGCTGGAAGTCTTGAAGGTGACTTTGAACGCCGGTTTGGGCCATCAAATCTTGGGCAAAGTATGGACTATCATATATTGCTGGAAAGCCCAGGATGTCTACTTTCCAACGCCGTTGAGAGCGCGCCAATTGGGCATTTGTAGCTCCAGAAAAGCCACTTCGAGTGCAGGGAGGTTAGAATCCAACAGCATCTGCAGTCCTTTTCAGTCTTTGAATCAGATTTCTGCTCAGGTCCCTCAATTTCAGCCAGAAAATACCTGAAATCACAGAAAAACACACAAACTCATAGTAAAGTCCAGAAAAGTGAATTTTAACTAAAATCTAATAAAAATATACTAAAAACTAACTAGATCATGCTAAAAACATACTAAAAACAATGCCAAAAAGCGTACAAATTATCCGCTCATCAGTTCCCTTAAAGTATTTTCTACTTTTATTTATTTTATTTTATTACTCCATTTCTTATTTACATCTCAATTGGCTTATGGCTTTCATGTTATGATTTTCTTTGAATTAATATTATTTGAGGTATTTCAGTTATTATTGCTTTCTTTTATTTACATGATTATTGCTCCCATCTGAAGGCATTTTTATTCCAGTAGCTTCAATTTCCTTTCCTTTTGGTTTTGGTTAAGAAATCAGTAACTCAGGAAGTTATCCAACTCAACAGCATAATTGATAATTGTTATCTCCTCTAATTGAATTGAACTTCAATAATCCCAATCTTTTCTTAGGAATTAACTCGGATTTGAAGATCAAACTAATTAGTCACTTGACCTTCCTCTGCTTTAAGTAAGGGTTAACTAAGTGAAATTAAGATTCAATTTTTATTATCATTGATAAGGATAATTCGGTCTGGACTTCCAATTTCTTATACCTTGCCAAGAGATTTTATTGTTATTATTTTATTTTATTTTATTTGTCATTCAACATATTCCCTCCTTACCTCCTAAACCCCAATTTACAACTCATAACCAATAATAAGAACATACCTCCCTGCAATTCCTTAAGAAGACGACCCGAGGTTTAAATACCCGGTTAACAATTTTTAAGGGGTTTGTTACTTGTGACAACCAAAATGTTTGTACGAAGGAATTTCTGTCGGTTTAGAGACTATATCTACAACGCGACTGTTTTTATGAAATTCTTTACTGGCAAAAATCCCAACGTCAAAATGGCGCCGTTGCCAGGGAATTGCAAACGTGTGCCTTATTATTGGTTATTGTAAATATTTTATTTTTGCTTGTTTATTTGTTTTTATTTTTGTTTTTATTTTTTGCTTTTTCGTAAATTAAGAGGTTATTGATTTTTATTTTAAAATTTTTATCTTATCTTATCTTATTTCAAAAAATCAAATTTCAAAATTCAATATTTAAATTTCAATTTTCAAAATTTCAAAATTCAAAGTTTCAAAAAATTTTTAAAATTCAAAATTTCAAATTTCAGATTTCAAAATTTAATTTTCAAAATTTCAAAATTTAATTTTCAAATTTAAAAAAAAAATTAAAATAACCTTTTAATTTCAATTTGTTTTTATTTTTATTTTTAATTTGTATTTGCTACTATGAACTCTCACCCCTTTGGATATGAGTCTGGTTACAATTATGTTGCAGGAAGAAGAAATTACAATGAGAACAGGCTTCAAGGTTGGAACAATCAAAGATGGGAGGAGCCACAAGGATTTGATCAACCCTCATGGCAACAACCACCTCCAATGAACTATCAACAACCACCACCATATGCCTATAAACCCTCTCCTCAACACAACTTTGAACCACCACACTCACAAGCCAACTACCACCATTCACCTCCATATGACCCTAACCCTCAACCACCATACCAACCACCTTATGAGCCATATGAACCATATATAGAACCACCCCAATTCCAACCCAATTACTCACAAAAACCACCACTTCAATATTCACCATCTCCATATCCATCAATCCAAGAGCACTATGATCCTATTTATGAAAGCCGAGTGCATCAAGAGACAAAGGATCGTTTCAAGGAAACAGTGGATCGATTTCAGGCAACCATTCATCAATTGGGGCAAGCAATAATGAGTCAATTAGCTTCCGGATGTTCAAACACTCAAGGAACCCCCATGGCTTCATGTGGACAATCTAATGAAGAACGTAGTATGAAGGAGATACTAGAAACTCCAGTGAACAATACGGAGCATGACTTTGTACTGGAACAAGTAGAGGAGGCCGGAATTATTAAAGAAGAAGAATTGGTTGAAGACTTAGGAGATACTGAACATCCATGGGAAAGTCAAAACATAGAGCCTCCTTCCAAGACGGTTGCAATTGATGATGAGGAGGGTGTACAACCTCCAAGGCATATCACAATTAAAGACTTGGAAGAAGTTGATCAAGAGATGGAGATTCAAGAAGAAGAAGCACAACCTCCCATGCCCTTGGAAAGCAATGAAGAGAAGATTGAATTGGAAGAAAGCTACCAAGAGGAAGAGGTTGAAATTAAAGAAGCTTGCAAAGAGGTGGTAATTATCATAAAAGAGCACAAGGGAGTGGAGCTTGCAATTTCATTGAAGATACCTCCCCCTAAGTTGCCATCATCCTTCACAACATTCAAGTGGGTAAAATTCATATCCCTTAGCTTTCTAATTCCACATGAATATGGGCTACTGGAGACGGATGGTCAACTTAGAGCTCTTTGTGACATTAAGAGTAAGCGGAAGATGGCCGATAGTAAGAATTGTCCTGCAAGGTTCATCATGGTTGGAAGCTTTAAGTTTAAACGCAAAGGTTGGTATAGAGCTCAACTGAATGGGTCTAGGAAGCTGTTTGGTCGCTGCAGTGAGAATTGAGATCACCTTTAACCCGGCTGGAAAAATGCAGATCAAGATAAAAACGGGTGTAAAGGTAAGGTTTGGGATCCTGGAATCTGTTCTGACATTTGTCACCTCGGGAGCCTAAGAATCTGTTTGAAGCTTCGTAAGGGCTTTACGTGCTTAGTCTGGGACCCCGGAGGTTACTGGAGATACAAACATTGGTGGAGATTCCTGGATCAGTACAAGCATAAGCCATCATGACAAGGAGCTCACCAAAGGTCCAACTTAAGGATTTAACTAAAAGTGCTAGGTGGGAGACAACCAACCATGGTATGATCGTTCCTTTTTCATTTTTATTTAGTTTTATTTGTTTTCGAGTTTTATTTTATTTTATTATATTGAATCTGGAGTTTTGCATCACATTCATATTAACAGTACATTCTGCACTTTTTATTTTTCAGATATAAAAAAGGGGATTTTCGCACGCGACACGACAGCGTCGCCGACGCGTCTGTGTCGTATGTGCATTTGGAAGAAAATAAGGTTGAACAGAGAGTCACGCGAAAGCGTGGCTGGAGGCGCGCTAATGGCACAAATCGATCCACGCGACCGCGTCGCTGACGCGTCCGCGTCACATGAGAAACATGCCTCCCACGCGACCGCGTCACCCACGCGGCCGCGTGACCTGAAAATCGACGTTAACCAGGTGCATGGCCGAAAGTTGAGCTGGAGTTGGGCTGGACTCGTGCTGGAAGCCCAAGTCTCACCACGCGAACGCGTGCCCCATGCATCGTGTCATATCCCCATGATGGCCACTCATGCGATCGCATGCCCCACACGATCGCATCACCCAGATTTTTGGCAAAAAGAGTTTCAAACAGAGAGTTGCGCGACCGCGAGGCTGCACTCGCGCCAGTCGCACAAAACATGCCATGCGTCCGCGTGCCCCACGCGTCCGCGTCACCTGACCTTATTGCGCGCCAGTCGCACAAAACATGCCACGCGTCCGCGTGCCCCACGCGTCCGCGTCACCTGACCTTATTGCGCACCACGCGATCGCGTCACCCACGCGACCGCGTCGCCAGCGTCACACAACCTATCCAGATTAGTGCCAATTATCTTATCCTTTCTTTTCTAATCCTTGCTTCTTCTATCTTTCCTTCTTTCTTCTTTCTTTCTCTTCTTCTTCCCCTCTACTCTTCTACTCTTTAATTTAATGCATTTATTTGTTCTTTCCTTTTTCTTTTTCAATTCTTTTTCATGCATTTTCATGTTGGTGTTGGAGTTTTATTTGGATAAGTGCCTTATTTTATTTGAGCACGTGCCTACTCGGAGAAGAGATTTGACAATTGACATTTACTTATGGCTCTCATATACATTTGGATTACATTATTTTCATCCCTATTTTAACTTGCACACCCAATACATTTGGGATTATCATTCACAATTGTCATCATTACACATGCTCTTTAATTTGGCACATTTATTACTTGATGCTTGAGCTATGCTTCTCATGCCTATTATTTGCATGTTTTTACCCTCTTGCATCTAATTATTTTGAATTGCCATTTTTAATCTTTATTGTTGTCTTCCCTACATGTTATAGCTACCATGTAGATGGACTATCATCTTTCCTTTGGCATTCCTTACCACTTGAATTTCCTTCCTTCCGGTCTTAGTTTTCTATATTTCACACTCTTCCATTTTCTTCTTCCTTAAGCATGGGTACCAAGAAAGGAAAAGAGAAGGCCACTGACAAAACACCAGCAAGGAAAGGAACCAAGAGATCTCCAACCAAGACACCTCCATCTACAAGCGTCAGTTGGAGCAACCCGTCCACCTGCACATCTCAGCATGCACCGAGGACGGTGCAATCTTTAAGTGTGAGGAGGTCGATACCGATCTCCATGGGTTAGTTATTTCTTGACTCAACACCAAATTTTTTATTTTATTTGTTTGTTCATTGTTGCATTTGCACATCTGATTGCATATTTTTCTTGATTTTGTGCATATTTTACCACTTGGTTGAAGTAATATTCTCTTTTTCAAGAAATTCTTATAATATTTCACTAATTTGAATAAAACTTCTTGAAAAACTTGTAAGAAAGAAATATTATTTTGGAACATGGTTTAAAGCTTGAACACACAAAACCAGTGAGATTTTTTAGCCTATTTAATTGGTTGCATTTTATCAACCAATATTTTATTTTTGTGTGTGTTATTCTCTCTAAAACTGTGATCTTTGTCTTGCTTGATTCTATATTTCCATTATTTGATGTATACATGCACTTATATGATTGAGGCCTTGTTTCACTGAGCTTACATACCCATATGGCCTTCCCTTCCATTATCCTTTGCAAACCAATTTGAGCCTAATATACCCATTTGTTCTTTACTTTAGCACATTACTAACTCTGAGCGAAAAATAATAATGTCCTTAATTTGAATCCTTAGTTAGCTTAGACTAGTAAAAGTGCTCATGATTTAAGTGTGGGGAAGTTGGGTTTGGAAATATTTGGTTTGAATAATTGGGTGCTGTACATTTTAGTGAAAATGTGCAAAATAATGGTTGAGCACATGTTATTGCATTCAATACTTTAATCATATGCAAAAAAAGGGTGAAAAAGAAAAGAAAAAAAAAGCAATTAAGAAAAGGGGACAAAATGCCCCAAAATAAATAGTGAGATCAATGCATATGAGCTATACTCAAAACTTAGAATGCATAAATATGTAGTAAATACAGTTAATGGGAAGTTAGATTTTGTATTTTAATTAAATGGATTGTCTTAAGTTAGGTGGAAAGTTTATGTTAATTAAGGATTCAAATTTTAGTCCACTTGGCCAAATACAATCCTACCTTGACCCTAACCCCATTACAACCCTTGAAAGACCTCTTGATTTGTGTATTGGTGCATTAAAATTTTGTTGATTGTTAGATGAAGAGCAAGCTATAGAAAGCAAGATTAGTAGAGAATTGAGAGAATTGACCCTAGACACTTGAAAGTTATAATGATATACACTACCAGTAAGGGCTCAGTGCTCAATTCTATGTTCCCTACTTTCATGAGCTATCTTTTTTCTTACAAGTTATTTGTATTGTATTTTGTGATTTGAATTAGTGAAATCCAGTTCATACTTGTTCTTGAAAGAATTATTTGCTTTTTCACCAAGAAGGTAGAATCATCTTTGCATGTAGTTGCATTCACATTCATAGGTTGCATTGCATGAATCTTGCCTTTCCCTACTCATTTATTTGGTCTCCTTGAGTTTATCATGAGGACATGCTAATGTTTAAGTGTGGGGAGGTTGATAAACCACTATTTTATGGTTTACAATGTGTTTAATTGTGTGGTTTTATCATGATCTTTACCCGCTTATTCATGTATTTAGCATGTATTTATATTTCCTTCCTAAAATTATTACATGATTGAAAACATGCTTCTTTGGTCTTAATTTAGCTAATCTTAATTCTCTCTTATTACTATTCGATGCCTTGATCTGTGTGTTAAGTGTTTCAGGCTTCATAGAGTAGGAATGGATTAGAAGATGAAGAGGAAGTGTGCAAAAATAGAAGGAACACAAGGAATCGAAGAGGTGACCAGCGAGAAGTCACGCGGTCGCATGGCTCACGCGACCGCGTGAAATGGAAGAAATCAGAGTGACGCGATCGCGTGCCTGACGCGACCGCGCGGATTGGAAGTTGCATATACGACGCGAATGCATGGACGACGCGGACGCGTGATACGAAAAACGCTGAGTGACGCGGTCGCGTGGACGACGCGGACGCGTGACATGCATGATCTGCAGAATTACAAAAGTCGCTGGCAGAGATTCTGGGCCGCATTTCAACCCAGTTTTTGGCCCAGATACACAGATTAAAGTCAGGGAACTTGCAGAGACTCATCAAGCTCTCATAATTCACTTTTCATGTTTTAGATGTAGTTTTAGAGAGAGAGGTTCTCTCCTCTCTCTTAGGATTAGGATTTAGGACTTCTCTTAGTTTTAGGAGTGACTCTAAATCCCAGGTTCAATGTTCCCTTAAAGTATTTTCTAATTTTATTTATTTTATTTTATTACTCCATTTCTTGTTTACATCTCAATTGGCTTATGGCTTTCATGTTATGATTTTCTTTGAATTAATATTATTTGAGGTATTTCAGTTATTATTGCTTTCTTTTATTTACATTATTATTGCTTCCCATCTGAAGGCATTTTTATTCCAGTAGCTTCAATTTCCTTTCCTTTTGGTTTTAGTTAAGAAATCAGTAACTCAGGAAGTTATCCAACTCAACAGCATAATTGATAATTGTTATCTCCTCTAATTGAATTGAACTTCAATAATCCCAATCTTTTCTTAGGAATTAACTCGGATTTGAAGATCAGACTAATTAGTCACTTGACCTTCCTCTGCTTTATGTAAGGGTTAACAAAGTGAAATTAAGATTCAATTTTTATTATCATTAATAAGGATAATTCGGTCTGGACTTCCAATTTCTTATATCTTGCCAAGAGATTTTATTGTTATTATTTTATTTTATTTTATTTGTCATTCAACATATTCCCTCCTTACCTCCTAAACCCCAATTTACAACTCATAACCAATAATAAGAACATACCTCCCTGCAATTCCTTGAGAAGACGACCCGAGGTTTAAATACTCGGTTAACAATTTTTAAGGGGTTTGTTACTTGTGACATCCAAAACGTTTGTACGAAGGGATTTCTGTCGGTTTAGAGACTATATCTAAAACGCGACTGTTTTTATGAAATTCTTTACTGGCAAAAATACCAACGTCAGATGACCATAGCTTGCTTCTTACCAACAATCTCCGTGGGATCGACCCTTACTCGCATAAGGTTTATTACTTGGACGACCCAGTGCACTTGCTCGTTAGTTGTGCGGAGTTGTGATAAAGAGTTAAGATTGCAATTGAGCATACCATGTTAATGGCACCATTGATGATCACAATTTCGTGCATCAATAACAAATTAGAATTGCATGATGCATCATTTATTTAGTTAGTTGCATTTAAATTAAATTGCATTGCATGACATTCCACCACTTTAACCTTACTTTTCACCTTGGATTTAGCATGAGGACATGCTATTGTTTAAGTGTGGAGAGGTTGATAAACCCATATTTTATGATATATTCTGTACTTAATTTGAGTGATTTATTCAATCCTTCACCCACTTATTCATGTAAATTGCATGGTTTACTTTCCCTTCCTTATTATGTGATATTTGTGAAAAATATGTTTCCTATGCTTTGAAATTAATTATTTTAATTACCCTTTATTATCATTCGAAGCCGTGACTGGTGTGTTGAGTTGTTCTAGGTCTCCTAAGGCAAGAATGGCTTAAAGGATGGAAAGGAAACATACAAAAATGGAAGGAAAGCATAAAATGGAGTTTGTGAAGAAACTGGCAGCGACGCGACCGCATGGACGACGCGGCCACATGCCAAGCGCGAAGAAGCAGCGATGTGGCCGCATGACTGACGTGACCGCGCGCCTAAAGAAGAACACCAATGACGCGGCCACATGACTGACGCGACCACACGACAAGGAAAACTCCAATTGACACGACCGCGTGACCGACGCGGACGCGTGACAGAGGCCACACACCAGAAATTGCAGAAAATGCTTATAGAAAATTCTGAAGCCCTTTTTGGCCCAAATCCAAGTCCAGAAGGCATAGACCAGATGTTATGAATTGAGAGAATGCATCCATCCAAGGGGAGTCCCCAATTTTTAGTCCCTTTCCATGATTTAGATTTAGTTTTGGAGAGAGGTTCTCTCCTCTCTCTCTTAGGATTAGGATTTAGGATTTCTCTTAGGTTTTAGGAGTGACTCTCAATCCCAGGTTCAATGCTCTTTTACTTTATATTTATCTCTTATTTTCAGATACTTTAATGCTTATATTAGTTATGTTGCCTATTTGGCTTATGCTACATTCATGTTATGATTTTCTTTGAATTAATATTATTTGAGGTATTTTTAGATCTATGATTTGTTTCTCTTATTTATGATATAAATAATTTAGATTTTTCTACCTTTTGGCTCTGGTTGATTAATTGGTGACTCTTGAGTTATCAAACTCATTGTTGACCGAAAATTGGAATTCTTCAAGAATTAATTCGAGATCCAATAACTCTAACTTTTCCCAAGGAAATACTGGGACTTAAGGATTCAAATTAATTCATTCAATTGACTTACCTTCATAGTTAGAGGTTAACAAAGTGGGAGAGAAATTTAATTCTCATCACAATTGATAAGGATAACTAGGATAGGACTTCCAGTTCTCATTCCTTGCCAAGAGTTTATTTTACAGTCATTTATTTAGTTTACTTGTCATTTATCATATCTGCTCCTCATTCTCAAAACCCCCGATTTACAAAACTCATAACTAATAATAAGAACATATCTCCCTGCAATTCCTTGAGAAGACGACCCGAGGTTTAAATACTTCAGTTATCAATTTATTTAGGGGTTTGTTACTTGTGACAACCAAAACATTTGTACGAAGGGATTTCTGTTGGTTCAGAATCTATACTTACAACGCGACTTTATAAAATTCTTTACTAGCAAAAATCCTAACGTCAATCCGCAAGTGAATTCTTTGAAACAGAAGAATCTTCCCCAAGTGAATATGAAGATGATGCTGAGGTCAACTTCTCTCAACCTCCTATTTATGACTCAAGTGATGAGGAAGATATCAATGACTTTGATCAAGACATGGTTAAAGTTGAAGAAATTTGCAAAGAAGTGGAGGAATTCACAAAAGACCACGAGGGAGTAGAGCTTGCAGAACCACCGGAAACACATATCCCACGGCCATTACCACCCAATACGAACTTCAAGTGGGTAAAATCCTTGACTTTCATCTTTACTTTTCCACTTGAACATGGTTTGCTTGAGACAGATGGCCAGCTTAGAGCTCTTTGCAGCTTTAAAAGCAAACAGGAAATGACTCGCACTGAGAGCTGGTATACAAGATTCACTGAGGTTTCACACTTTAATTTGAGGAGCAAGGATTGGTGTCAAGCTCAATTGAAAGGATCTCGGAAGCTGTTTGGTCACTGCAATGAGAATTCATACTACTCACCACCCGGCTGGAAAAATGAAGATCAAGACAAAGACGGGTGTAGAAGAAAAGTTTGGGATCCTGGAGTCTGTTCTGACATTCAACATCCCGGGAGCCTTAAAGCCTGTTGGAACTCACCTAAGGGCTTTGCGTACCTTCTTTGGGACCCTGGAGGATGCTGGCATTCCAAACACTGGTGGAGATTTCTGGACGAATTCAAGCACAAGCCACTATAGCAGGAAGCTCATCAAATGTCCAACTTAAGGACTTTAACTAAAAGTGCTAGATGGGAGACAACCCACCATGGTATAATCGTTCCCCCTCTATTTTGCTCTGTTTTTGAATTTTGTTTGAACCTGAAATTTTTGCATGACATTCACTGCATTTTGCATTCTGTATACTGCATAAAAAAAAGAGGAGAGAGCACGCGACGCGACAGCGTCGCTGACGCGTCCGCGTCACAAGTGCAGTAAAAGAAAAAGAAAGTGAACAGAGAGTTATGCTGAAGCATGGCTGGAAGTATGCCTTTGGCTCAAAAATGTTCCACGCGACCGCGTACTGGTGGGTGAAATTGCGATCATCAATGGCGCCATCCACATGGTACGTACAATTGTAATCTCAACTATTTATCACAACTTCGCACAACTAACCAGCAAGTGTACTGGGTCGTCCAAGTAATAAACCTTACGCGAGTAAGGGTCGATCCCACAGAGATTGTTGGTATGAAGCAAGCTATGGTCACCTTGTAAATCTTAGTCAGGCAAACTCAAATGGTTATGGATGATGTATGAATAAAACATAAAGATAAAGATAGAGATACTTATGCAATTCATTGGTGGGAATTTCAGATAAGCGTATGGAGATGCTGTGCTCCTTCCGTCTCTCTGCTTTCCTACTATCTTCATCCAATCCTTCTTACTCTTTTCCATGGCAAGCTGTATGTAGGGTTTCACCGTTGTCAGTGGCTACCTCCCATCCTCTCAGTGAAAATGTTCAACGAACCCTGTCACGGCACGGCTATTCAGCTGTCGGTTCTTGATCATGTCGGAATAGAATCCAGTGATTCTTTTGCGTCTATCACTAACGCCCCACAATCGCGAGTTTGAAGCTCGTCACAGTCATTCAATCCTTGAATCCTACTCAGAATATCACAGACAAGGTTTAGACCTTCCGGATTCTCTTGAATGCAGCCATCAATTCTAGCTTATACCACGAAGATTCCGATTAAAGAATCCAAGAGATATCCACCCAATCTAAGGTAGAACGGAGGTGATTGACAGTCACATGTTCATAGGTGAGAATGATGATGAGTGTCACGGATCATCACATTCATCAAGTTGAAGAACAAGTGATATCTTAGAACAAGAACAAGCTGAATTGAATAGAAGAACAATAGTAATTGCATTAATACTCGAGCTACAGCAGAGCTCCACACCTTAATCTATGGTGTGTAGAAACTCCACCGTTGAAAATACATAAGAACAAAAGTGATCATTGGCTTCGGCCCCAGAGAGGGAACCAAAAGAACCAAGATGATCTAGAGATCTAAAGTGATCAAAAGATTCCAAAGATCAAAAGATGAAAATACAATAGTAAAAGGTTCTATATATAGAGAACTAGTAGCCTAGGGTTTACAGAGATGAGTAAATGACATAAAAATCCACTTCCGGGCCCACTTGGTGTGTGCTTGGGCTGAGCATTGAAGCATTTTCGTGTAGAGACTCTTCTTGGAGTTAAACGCCAGCTTTTATGCCAGTTTGGGCGTTTAACTCCCATCCTTGTGCCAGTTCCGGCGTTTAACGCTGGGAATTCTGATGGTGACTTTGAACGCCGGTTTGGGCCATCAAATCTTGGGCAAAGTATGGACTATCATATATTGCGGGAAAGCCCAGGATGTCTACTTTCCAACGCCGTTGAGAGCGCGCCAATTGGGCTTCTGTAGCTCCAGAAAATCCACTTTGAGTGCAGGGAGATCAGAATCCAACAGCATCTGCAGTCCTTTTTAGTCTCTGAATCAGATTTTTGCTCAGGTCCCTCAATTTCAGCCAGAAAATACCTGAAATCACAGAAAAACACACAAACTCATAGTAAAGTCCAGAAAAGTGACTTTTAACTAAAAACTAATAAAAATATACTAAAAACTAACTAGATCATACTAAAAACATACTAAAAACAATGCCAAAAAGCGTACAAATTATCCGCTCATCACAACACCAAACTTAAATTGTTGCTTGTCCCCAAGCAACTGAAAATCAAATAAGATAAAAAGAAGAGAATATACAATGAATTCCAAAAACATCTATGAAGATCAGTATTAATTAGATGAGCGGGGCTTTTAGCTTTTTGCCTCTGAACAGTTTTGGCATCTCACTCTATCTTTTGAAATTCAGAATGATTGGCTTCTTTAGGAACTCAGAATCCAGATAGTGTCATTGATTCTCCTAGTTAAGTATGATGATTCTTGAACATAGCTACTTATTGAGTCTTGATCGTGGCCCGAAGCACTCTGTCTTCCAGTATTACCACCGGATACATACATACCACAGACACATAATTGGGTGAACCTTTTCAGATTGTGACTCAGCTTTGCTAGAGTCCCCAATTAGAGGTGTCCAGGGTTCTTAAGCACACTCTTTTTGCCTTGGATCACAACTTTATTTCTTTCTTTTTCTTTCTTCTCTCTCTCTTTTTTTTTGTATTCACTGCTTTTTCTTGCTTCAAGAATCATTTTTATGATTTTTCAGATCCTCAGTAACATGTCTCCTTTTTCATCATTCTTTCAAGAGCCAACATTCATGAACCACAAATTCAAAAGACATATGCACTGTTTAAGCATACATTCAGAAAACAAAAATATTGCCACCACATCAAAATAATTAAACTGTTATAAAATTCAAAATTCATGCAATTCTTCTCTTTTTCAATTAAGAACATTTTTCATTCAAGAAAGGTGATGGATTCATAGGACATTCATAACTTTAAGGCATAGACACTAAGACACTAATGATCACAAGTCACAAACATAGATAAACATAAGCATAATTTTCGAAAATAAAGAACAAGGAAATTAAAGAACGGGTCCACCTTAGTGAGGGCAGCTTGTTCTTCCTCTTGAAGATCCTATGGAGTGCTTGAGCTCCTCAATGTCTCTTCCTTGCCTTTGTTGCTCCTCTCTCATGATTCTTTGATCTTCTCTAATTTCATGGAGGAGGATGGAATGTTCTTGGTGCTCCACCCTTAGTTGTCCCATGTTGGAACTCAATTCTCCTAGGGAGGTGTTTAGTTGCTCCCAATAGTTTTGTGGAGGAAAGTGCATCCCTTGAGGCATCTCAGGGATTTCATGATGAGAGGGGTCTCTTGTTTGCTCCATCCTCTTCTTAGTGATGGGCTTGTCCTCATCAATGGGGATGTCTCCCTCTATGTCAACTCCAACTGAATAACAGAGGTGACAAATGAGATGAGGAAAGGCTAACCTTGCCAAGGTAGAGGACTTGTCCGCCACCTTATAAAGTTCTTGGGATATCACCTCATGAACTTTTATTTCTTCTCCAATCATGATGCTATGGATCATGATGGCCCGGTCTAGAGTAACTTCGGACCGGTTGCTAGTGGGAATGATTGAGCGTTGGATAAACTCCAACCATCTCCTAGCCACGGGCTTGAGGTCATGCCTTCTCAATTGAACTGGCTTTCCTCTTGAATCTCTCTTCCATTGGGCGTCCTCTTCACAAATGACTGCGAGGACTTGGTCCAACCTTTGATCAAAGTTGACCCTTCTAGTGTAAGGATGTTCATCTCCTTGCATCATGGGCAAGTTGAATGCCAACCTTACATTTTCCGGACTAAAATCCAAGTATTTCCCTCGAACCATAGTAAGCCAATTCTTTGGGTCCGGGTTCACACTTTGATCATGGTTCTTGGTGATCCATGCATTGGCATAGAACTCTTGAATCATTAAGATTCCGACTTGTTGAATGGGGTTGGTAAGAACTTCCCAACCTCTCCTTCGGATCTCGTGTCGGATCTCCGGATATTCACTCTTTTTGAGTTTGAAAGGGACCTCGGGGATCACCTTCTTCAAGGCCACAACTTCATAGAAGTGGTCTTGATGCACCCTTGAGAAGAATCTCTCCATCTCCCATGACTCGGAGGTGGAAGCTTTTGCCTTCCCTTTCCTTTTTCTAGAGGTTTCTCCGGCCTTGGATGCCATAAATGGTTATGGAAAAACAAAAAGCAATGCTTTTACCACACTAAACTTAAAAGGTTTGCTCGTCCTCGAGCAAAAGAAGAAAGAAGAGAGTAGTGGGGTAGGTAGGGATCCAGTGGGGTCCACAGATCCTGAGGTGTCAAGGAAAAGTCATCCCTGCACCAAGTGGCGAGCAAAATTGCTCTTTGTGCCAATTCTGGCGTTAAACGCCGGGCTGGTGCCCCTTTCTGGCGTTTAACGCCAACTTCTTGCCCTTTTCTGGCGTTTAACACCAGTCTGGTGCCCCTTTCTGGCGTTAAACGCCCAGAATGGTGCCAGACTGGGCGTTAAACGCCCATCTGCTAGCCTTACTGGCGTTTAAACGCCAGCAGGATCTTCCTCCAGGTTGTGCTATTTTTCTTTCTGTTTTTCATTCTGTTTTGCTTTTTCAATTGATTTTGTGACTTCTCATGATCATCAACCTACAGAAAACATAAAATAACAAAGGAAAAATAGATAAAATATAACATTGGGTTGCCTCCCAACAAGCGCTTCTTTAATGTCAGTAGCTTGACAGAGGGCTCTCATGGAGCCTCACAGATGCTCAGAGCAATGTTGGAACCTCCCAACACCAAACTTAAAGTTTGATTGTGGGGGTTCAATACCAAACTTAGAAGTTGGTTGTGGCCTCCCAACACCAAACTTAGAGTTTGACTGTGGGGGCTCTGTTTGGCTCTGTTTTGAGAGAAGCTCTTCATGCTTCCTCTCCATGGTGACAGAGGGATATCCTTGAGCCTTGAACACAAAGGATTCTTCATTCACTTGAATGATCAATTCTCCTCTATCAACATCAATTATAGCCTTTGCTGTGGCTAGGAAGGGTCTACCAAGGATGATGGATTCATCCATGCACTTCCCAGTCTCTAGGACTATGAAATCAGCAGGGATGTAATGGTCTTCAACTTTTACCAGAACATCCTCTACAAGTCCATAAGCTTGTTTTCTTGAGTTGTCTGCCATCTCTAGTGAGATTTTTACAGCTTGCACCTCAAAGATCCCTAGCTTCTCCATTACAGAGAGAGGCATGAGGTTTACACTTGACCCTAGGTCACACAAGGCCTTCTTAAAAGTCATGGTGCCTATGGTACAAGGTATTGAAAACTTCCCAGGATCCTGTCTCTTTTGAGGCAGTTTCTGCCTAGACAAGTCATCCAGTTCTTTGGTGAGCAGAGGGGGTTCATCCTCCCAAGTCTCATTTCCAAATAACTTGTCATTTAGCTTCATGATTGCTCCAAGGTATTTAGCAACTTGCTCTTCAGTGACATACTCATCCTCTTCAGAGGAAGAATACTCATCAGAGCTCATGAATGGCAGAAGTAAGTCCAATGAAATCTCTATGGTCTCATTTTGAGCCTCAGATTCCCATGGTTCCTCATTGGGGAACTCATTGGAGGCCAGTGGACGTCCATTGAGGTCTTCCTCAGTGGCGTTCACTGCCTCTTCCTCCTCTCCTAATTCGGCCATGTTGATGGCTTTGCACTCTCCTTTTGGATTTTCTTCTGTATTGCTTGGAAGAGTACTAGGAGGGAGTTCAGTAATTTTCTTGCTCAGCTGACCCACTTGTGCCTCCAAATTTCTAATAGAGGATCTTGTTTCAGTCATGAAACTTTGAGTAGTTTTGATTAGATCAGAGACCATGGTTGCTAAGTGATGAGCGGATAATTTGTATACTTTTTGGCATTGTTTTTAGTATGTTTTTGTTATGATCTAGTTAGTTTTTAGTATATTTTTATTAGTTTTTAGTTAAAATTCACTTTTCTGGACTTTACTATGAGTTTGTGTGTTTTTCTGTGATTTCAGGTATTTTCTGGCTGAAATTGAGGGACCTGAGCAAAAATCTGATTCGGAGACCAAAAAGGACTGCAGATGCTGTTGGATTCTGACCTCCCTGCACTCGAAGTGGATTTTCTGGAGCTACAGAAGCCAAATTGGCCCGCTCTCAACGGCTTTGGAAAGTAGACATCCTGGGCTTTCCAGCAATATATGATAGTCCATACTTTGCCCAAGATTTGATGGCCCAAACCGGCGTTCAAAGTCACCTCAAGAAATCCCAGCGTTAAACGCTGGAACTGGCACCCAAATGGGAGTTAAACGCCCAAACTGGCACTAAAGCTGGCGTTTAACTCCAAGAGGAGTCTCTGCACGAAATTTGCTTCATTGCTCAGCCCAAGCACACACCAAGTGGGCCCGGAAGAGGATTTTTATGTCATTTACTCATTTCTGTACACCTTAGGCTACTAGTTCTTATAAGTAGGACCTTTTACTATTGTATTAAGAGGACTTTGGTAGCTATCTTCATTTTTGTATGCTATCTTAGATCATTGGGAGGCTGGCCATTCGGCCATGCCTAGACCTTATGCTTATGTATTTTCAACGGTGGAGTTTCTACACACCATAGATTAAGGTGTGGAGCTCTGCTGTACCTCGAGTATTAATGCAATTACTATTGTTCTTCCATTCAATTCCGCTTGTTCTTTGTCCAAGATATCACTTGTTCTTCAACTTGATGAATGTGATGATCCGTGACACTCATCATCATTCTCACCCATGAACAAGGTGACTGACAACCACTCTTGTTCTACAAGCGATCAAGGCCCTAGTGAATATCTCTTGGATTCCTGATTGCACGATGCATGGTTGATCGCCTGACAACCGAGTGCTCGTCTGACAAACGAGCCAACCATTCCGTGAGATCAGAGTCTTCGTGGTATAGGCGAGAACTGATGGCGGCATTCAAGAGAATCCGGAAGGTCTAACCTTGTCTGTGGTATTCTGAGTAGGATTCAATGACTGAATGACTGTGACGTGCTTCAAACTCCTGAGGGCGGGGCGTTAGTGACAGACGCAAAAGAATCACTGGATTCTATTCTGGCCTGATTGAGAACCGACAGATGAATTCCGCTATGCTGTGACAGAGCATATGCAATCGCTTTCACTGAGAGGATGGGAGGTAGCCACTGACAACGGTGAAACCCTTGCTTAAGTTTGCCATGGAAAGGAGTAAGAAGGATTGGATGAAGACAGTAGGAAAGCAGAGAGACGGAAGGGAAGGCATCTTCATGCGCTTATCTGAAGTTCCTACCAATGAATTACATAAGTATCACTATCTTTATCTTTTATGTTATTTTCGTTCATCACCATTACTATTTGAGTTTGCCTGACTAAGATTTACAAGATGACCATAGCTTGCTTCAATACTAACAATCTCCGTGGGATCGACTCTTACTCGCGTAAGGTTTATTACTTGGACGACCCAGTGCACTTGCTGGTTAGTTGTGCGAAGTTGTGTAATGCCATGGTATTGAGCTACCACGTTTTTGGAGCCATTACCGGGGATTATGAGAGTTGTGAAAAAGTATTGTTCACAATTTCGCGCACCAAGTTTTTGGCGCCGTTGCCGGGGATTGTTCTAGTTTTGAGCAAGCTTTTGGTAACATCAGTGCCAAGATCCGGCAACAACATCAAGTTTTTGGTGTTATTGCCAGGGATTGTTCAAGGTTGGACAACTGACGGTTCATCTTGTTGCTTAGATTAGGTATTTATTTTTTTCAAAATTCTTGAAGATGAATTCTAGAGTTTCATGATGATTTGTTGAAATCTGGCAGGCTGAGAAGCCATGTCTAATCTCATTGGACCGAGGTTTCAACTTATCACCACAAGAGCTTGTTGATTTCTTATCAATCTTGCTTTTGGAGCAGTGATCTGCTAAGGCTTGGCTGACCTTTGGTCATGTCTAGTGTTTTGGACCGAAGCTTTCTTTGAGAGCTTGGCTGGCTGTGAAGCCATGTCTAATTCCTGGACCGGAGTCTTAGACTAGCATTGCACTGATTCCTGGAATTCTCATTAAGAATTTTGATATCTTTTTCCACTTAATTTTCGAAAAACACAAAAAAAAATTTTTACAAAATCATAAAATCCAAAAAAATATTTCTTGTTTGAGTCTAGTGTCTCATCATAAGTTTGGTGTCAATTGCATGCATTCATATGTCTTAGTGATCTTCAAGATTTTCTTGATGATTTACTTGCTCTGATCTTTGAAATTCTATTGACTTGAGTGTTTTGTGTGTCTCATATGTATTTTCATTTTGTTAGTGTCAGTAGTATACAAACTGCTAAGTTTGGTGTCTTGCATGCATTGTTATCTGATTCTTGTTGCATTTTGGTTTGTCCTTATTATTAAAAATCCAAAAAATTTTTTAATTTGTGTCTTTTCAAGTCAATAATACAGAGAATTGAAGATTCAGAACATACAGCAGAGGAAGTGCACAGAAAAAGCTGGGCGTTCAAAACGCCCAGTGAAGAAGGACAGACTAGCGTTTAAACGCCAGCCAGGGTACCTGGTTGGGCGTTTAACGCCCAAAAGGGTAGTATTTTGGGCGTTAAACGCCTAGAATGGTATCCATTCTGGCGTTTAACGCCAGGATGGCTAGAAGGGAAGATTCTGTTTTCAAATCAAATTTTTTTTTATTAGTTTTCAAAATCTTTTCAAAATCAAATCTTTTTCAAATCAATTTTTCAATCAAATCTTTTTCAAAACCAATTTCTTTCCATTTTTAAAGATACTTACTATCAATTAATGATTTGATTCAACATTTCAAGTATGTTACCTTTTCTGTTGAGAAAGGTTTAATGTTTGAATCATATCTTTTCTTGTTAGTCAAGTTTTTAATTTTCAAATCAAATCTTTTTAAAATGTTTTTCAAATCATATTTTCTCAATCACATTTCTTTTAAAATAAAACATATCTTCTTAACCACATCTTTTTCAAAATAGTTTTCAATCAAATCCTTTTGATTTCTAATTTCAAAATCTTTTTCAAAAATCACTTGATTTCTTTTCCATTTTCATTTTCGAAAATTAAGTAATGTTTCTCAAAAATGTTTTCAAAATTTTTCACTTAATTTTCGAAAATTACTTCCCTCCTTCTCACATCCTTCTATTTATGGACTAACACTATCCCTTAATGCAAAATTCGAACTCCATCTTCTTTGTTAAGATCGAATTTTCCACTCCTGTCTTCTACTCTTCTTTTCCTCTGACACCTAAAGGGATCTCTATACTGTGACATAGAGGATTCCACATTTTCTTGTTCCCTTATCTTTCTTATGAGCAGGAGCAAAGACAAAGGCATTCTTGTTGAGGCTGATCCTGAACCTGAAAGGACCTTGAAGAGAAAGCTAAGAGAAGCCAAAGCACAACTCTCTTTAGAGCACCTGAACGAACTCTTCAAGGAGGAAGAACAAATGGCAGCCGAAAACAACAACAATGCCAACAATGCAAGGAAGGTGCTTGGTGACTTCACTGCACCTACTCCCGATTTCTATGGGAGAAGCATCTCTATCCCTGCCATTGGAGCAAACAACTTTGAGCTTAAGCCTCAACTAGTTTCTCTAATGCAACAGAATTGCAAGTTTCATGGACTTCCACTGGAAGATCCTCATCAGTTTTTAGCTGAGTTCTTGCAAATCTGTGACACTGTCAAGACTAATGGGGTTGACCCTGAGGTCTACAGACTTATGCTATTCCCTTTTGCTGTAAGAGACAGAGCTAGAACATGGTTAGACTCTCAACCTAAAGAAAGCCTGGACTCTTGGGAAAAGCTAGTCAATGCCTTCTTGGCAAAGTTCTTTCCACCTCAAAAATTGAGTAAGCTTAGAGTGGAAGTCCAAACCTTTAGACAGAAGGAAGGAGAATCCCTCTATGAAGCTTGGGAAAGATACAAACAATTGATCAGAAAGTGTCCCACTGATATGCTTTCTGAATGGAGCATCATAGGTATTTTCTATGATGGTCTCTCTGAACTGTCCAAGATGTCTTTGGATAGCTCTTCTGGAGGATCTCTTCATCTGAAGAAGACGCCTACTGAAGCTCAAGAACTGATTGAAATGGTTGCAAATAACCAATTCATGTACACTTCTGAAAGAAATCCTGTGAACAATGGGACTAGTCAGAAGAAAGGAGTTCTTGAGATTGATACTCTGAATGCCATATTGGCTCAGAACAAAATATTGACTCAACAAGTCAATATGATTTCTCAAAGTCTGTCTGGAATGCAAAATGCACCAAGCAGTACTAAGGAAGCTTCATCTGAGGAAGAAGCTTATGATCCTGAGAACCCTTCAATAGAAGAGGTGAATTACATGGGAGAACCCTATGGAAACACCTATAATCCTTCATGGAGGAATCATCCAAATCTTTTATGGAAGGATCAACAGAGACCTCAACAAGGTTTCAATAATAATAATGGTGGAAGAAACAGGTTTAGCAACAGCAAGCCTTTTCCATCATCTTCTCAGCAACAGACAGAGAGTTCTAAGCAGAATACTTCTGATTTAGCAACCATGGTCTCTGATCTAATCAAGACCACTCAAAGTTTCATGACTGAAACAAGGTCTTCCATTAGAAATTTGGAAGGACAAGTGGGTCAGCTGAGCAAGAAAATTACTGAACTCCCTCCAAGTACTCTCCCAAGCAATACAGAAGAAAATCCAAAAGGAGAGTGCAAGGCCATCAACATGGCCGAATTTTGGGAGGAAGAAGAGGCAGTGAACGCCACTGAGGAAGGCCTCACTGGGCGTCCACTGGCCTCCAATGAGTTCCCTAATGAGGAACCATGGGAATCTGAGGCTCAAAATGAGACCATAGAGATTCCATTGGACTTACTTCTGCCATTCATGAGCTCTGATGAGTATTCTTCCTCTGAAGAGGATGAGTATGTCACTGAAGAGCAAGTTGCCAAATACCTTGGAGCAATCATGAAGCTAAATGACAAGTTATTTGGAAATGAGACTTGGGAGGATGAACCTCCTTTGCTCACCAAAGAACTGGATGACTTGTCTAGGCAGAAACTGCCTCAAAAGAGGCAGGACCCTGGGAAGTTTTCAATACCTTGTACCATAGGCACCATGACCTTCAAGAAGGCCTTGTGTGACTTAGGGTCAAGTGTAAACCTCATGCCCCTCTCTGTAATGGAGAAGCTAGGGATCTTTGAGGTACAAGCTGCAAGAATCTCACTAGAGATGGCAGACAACTCAAGAAAACAAGCTTATGGACTTGTAGAGGATGTTTTGGTGAAGATTGAAGACCATTACATCCCTGCTGATTTCATAGTCCTAGAGACTGGGAAGTGCATGGATGAATCCATCATCCTTGGCAGACCCTTCCTAGCCACAGCAAAGGCTGTGATTGATGTTGATAGAGGAGAGTTGATCATTCAAGTGAATGAAGAATCCTTGGTGTTTAAGGCCCAAGGATATCCCTCTGTCATCATGGAGAGGAAGCATGAAGAGCTTCTCTCAAAACAGAGCCAAACAGAGCCCCCACAGTCAAACTCTAAGTTTGGTGTTGGGAGGCCACAACCAAACTCTAAGTTTGGTGTTGAACCCCCACATTCAAACTCTAAGTTTGGTGTTGGGAGGTTCCAACACGGTTCTGAGCATTTCTGAGGCTCCATGAGAGTCCTCTGTCAAGCTAATGACACTAAAGAAGCGCTTGTTGGGAGGCAACCCAATGTTTTATATTTAATTATTTTCTTTTGTTATTTTATCTCTTTTGTAGGTTGATGATCATGAGAAGTCACAAAATTAATTGAAAAAGCAAAAACAGAATGAAAAACAGGAAGAAAAACAGCACACCCTGGAGGAAGATGCTGCTGGCGTTTAAACGCCAGTAAGCCTAGCAGTTGGGCGTTTAACGCCCAGTCTGGCACCATTCTGGGCGTTTAACACCAGAAAGGGGCACCAGACTGGCGTTAAACGCCAGGAAAGGGCAAGAACCTGGCGTTAAACGCCAGGAATGGGCACCAGCCCGGCGTTTAACGCCAGAATTGGCTCAAAACGTGAATTTTGATGCCATTTGGTGCAGGGATGACTTTTCCTTGACACCACAGGATCTGTGGACCCCACAGGACCCCACCACCACTCTCTCTCTTCTTCCCCCATTCACCAATCACCTCAACACCTCTTCCCCAAAAACCCTTCACCTATCAAATCCCATCTTTCTCTTCACCACTCACATCCATCCTTCATAAATCCCCACCAACCTCACCCTTCAAATTCAAACCACTTTCCCTCCCAAACCCACCCATAATGGCCGAACCATTACCCCCCTCTCTCCTATATATACCCTTCTAAAACCCTTCATTTTCATACAACCTAAACACCACCATCTCCCTCTTCCTCATTTCTTCTTCTTCTTATACTCTCTTCTTTCTTCTTTTGCTCGAGGACGAGCAAACATTTTAAGTTTGGTGTGGTAAAAGCATTGCTTTTTGTTTTTCCATAACCATCTATGGCATCCAAGGCCGGAGAAACCTCTAGAAAGAGGAAAGGGAAGGCAAAAGCTTCCACCTCCGAGTCATGGGAGATGGATAGGTTCATCTCAAGGGTGCATCAAGACCACTTCTATGAAGTTGTGGCCTTGAAGAAGGTGATCCCCGAGGTCCCCTTTTCACTCAAAAAGGGTGAATATCCGGAGATCCGACATGAGATCCGAAGAAGAGGTTGGGAAGTTCTTACCAACCCCATTCAACAAGTCAGAATCTTGATGGTTCAAGAGTTCTATGCCAATGCATGGATCACCAAGAACCATGACCAAAGTGTGAACCCGAATCCAAAGAATTATCTTACTATGGTTCGGGGGAAATACTTGGATTTTAGTCCGGAGAGTGTGAGGGTGGCGTTCAACTTGCCTATGATGCAAGGAGATGAACATCCTTACACTAGAAGGGTCAACTTTGATCAAAGGTTGGACCAAGTCCTCACAGTCATATGTGAAGAGGGCGCACAATGGAAGCAAGATTCAAGGGGAAAGCCGGTCCAATTGAGAAGGCATGACCTCAAGCCCGTGGCTAGAGGATGGTTAGAGTTCATACAACGCTCAATCATTCCCACTAGCAACCGGTCCGAAGTTACCATAGACCGGGCTATCATGATCCATAGCATCATGACTGGAGAAGAAATAGAGGTTCATGAGGTTATAGCCCAAGAACTCTATAAGGTGGCGGACAAGTCCTCTACCTTGGCAAGGTTAGCCTTTCCTCATCTCATTTGTCACCTCTGTTATTCAGTTGGAGTTGACATAGAGGGAGACACCCCCATTGAGGAGGACAAGCCCATCACTAAGAAGAGGATGGAGCACACAAGAGATCCCACTCATCATGAAATCCCTGAGATTCCTCAAGGGATGCACTTTCCTCCACAAAACTATTGGGAGCAACTAAACACCTCCCTAGGAGAATTGAGTTCCAACATGGGACAACTAAGGGTGGAGCATCAAGAACACTCCATCATCCTTCATGAGATTAGAGAAGATCAAAGAATCATGAAGGAGGAGCAACAAAGACAAGGAAGAGACATTGAGGAGCTCAAGCACTCCATAGGATCTTCAAGAGCAAGAAAGAGCCGCCATCACTAAGGTGGACCCGTTCTTTGATTTCCTTGTTCTTTATTCCTCTGTTTTTCGAATTTTAGTGCTTATGTTTATCCATGTTTGTGTCTTGTGATCATTAGTGTCTTAGTGTCTATGCCTTAAAGTTATGAATGTCCTATGAATCCATCACCTTTCTTGAATAAAAATGTGTTTAATTGAAAAAGGAAGAATTGCATGAATTTTGAATTTTATAACAGTTTAATTATTTTGATGTGGTGGCAATATTTTTGTTCTCTGAATGTATGCTTAAACAGTGCATATGTATCTTGAATTTGTGGTTCATGAATGTTGGCTCTTGAAAGAATGATGAAAAAGGAGACATGTTACTGAGGATCTGAAAAATCATTAAAATGATTCTTGAAGCAAGAAAAAGCTATTCAAAAAAAAAAAAAGAAAAATCGAAAAAAAAAAAACGAAAAAAAAAAATATATATATATATAGAGAAATAAAGAGTTGTGATCCAAGGCAAATAAGAGTGTGCTTAAGAACCCTGGACACCTCTAGTTGGGGACTTTAGCAAAGCTGAGTCACAATCTGAAAAGGTTCACCCAATTATGTGTCTGTGGCATGTATGTATCCGGTGGTAATACTGGAAGACAGAGTGCTTTGGGCCACAGCCAAAACTCAATAAATAGCTATGTTCAAAAATCATCATACTTTACTAAGAGAATCATTAACACTATCTGGACTCTGAGTTCCTAAAGAAGCCAATCATTCTGAATTTCAAAGGATAGAGTGAGATGCCAAAACTATTCAGAGGCAAAAAGTTAAAAGCCCCGCTCATCTAATTAATACTGATCTTCACAGATGTTTTTAGAATTCATTGCATATTCTCTTCTTTTTATCTTGTTTGATTTTTAGTTGCTTGGGGACAAGCAACAAAAACTTGGTGCGCGAAATTGTGAACAATACTTTTTCACAACTCTCATAATCCCCGGTAATGGCTCCAAAAACGTGGTAGCTCAATACCATGGCATTACACAACTTCGCACAACTAACCAGCAAGTGCACTGGGTCGTCCAAGTAATAAACCTTACGCGAGTAAGGGTCGATCCCACGGAGATTGTTAGTATTGAAGCAAGCTATGGTCATCTTGTAAATCTTAGTCAGGCAAACTCAAATAGTAATGGTGATGAACGAAAATAACATAAAAGATAAAGATAGTGATACTTATGTAATTCATTGGTAGGAACTTCAGATAAGCGCATGAAGATGCCTTCCCTTCCGTCTCTCTGCTTTCCTACTGTCTTCATCCAATCCTTCTTACTCCTTTCCATGGCAAGCTTAAGCAAGGGTTTCACCGTTGTCAGTGGCTACCTCCCATCCTCTCAGTGAAAGCGATTGCATATGCTCTGTCACAGCATAGCGGAATTCATCTGTCGGTTCTCAATCAGGCCGGAATAGAATCCAGTGATTCTTTTGCGTCTGTCACTAATGCCCCGCCCTCAGGAGTTTGAAGCACGTCACAGTCATTCAGTCATTGAATCCTACTCAGAATACCACAGACAAGGTTAGACCTTCCGGATTCTCTTGAATGCCGCCATCAGTTCTCGCCTATACCACGAAGACTCTGATCTCACGGAATGGTTGGCTCGTTTGTCAGACGAGCACTCGGTTGTCAGGCGATCAACCATGCATCGTGCAATCAGGAATCCAAGAGATATTCACTAGGGCCTTGATCGCTTGTAGAACAAGAGTGGTTGTCAGTCACCTTGTTCATGGGTGAGAATGATGATGAGTGTCACGGATCATCACATTCATCAAGTTGAAGAACAAGTGATATCTTGGACAAAGAACAAGCGGAATTGAATGGAAGAACAATAGTAATTGCATTAATACTCGAGGTACAGCAGAGCTCCACACCTTAATCTATGGTGTGTAGAAACTCCACCGTTGAAAATACATAAGCATAAGGTCTAGGCATGGCCGAATGGCCAGCCTCCCAATGATCTAAGATAGCATACAAAAATGAAGATAGCTACCAAAGTCCTCTTAATACAATAGTAAAAGGTCCTACTTATAAGAACTAGTAGCCTAAGGTGTACAGAAATGAGTAAATGACATAAAAATCCTCTTCCGGGCCCACTTGGTGTGTGCTTGGGCTGAGCAATGAAGCAAATTTCGTGCAGAGACTCCTCTTGGAGTTAAACGCCAGCTTTAGTGCCAGTTTGGGCGTTTAACTCCCATTTGGGTGCCAGTTCCAGCGTTTAACGCTGGGATTTCTTGAGGTGACTTTGAACGCCGGTTTGGGCCATCAAATCTTGGGCAAAGTATAGACTATCATATATTGCTGGAAAGCCCAAGATGTCTACTTTCCAACGCCGTTAAGAGCGCGCCAATTGGGTTTCTGTAGCTCCAGAAAATCCACTTCGAGTGCAGGGAGGTCAGAATCCAACAGCATCTGCAGTCCTTTTTGGTCTCCGAATCAGATTTTTGCTCAGGTCCCTCAATTTCAGCCAGAAAATACCTGAAATCACAGAAAAACACACAAACTCATAGTAAAGTCCAGAAAAGTGAATTTTAACTAAAAACTAATAAAAATATACTAAAAACTAACTAGATCATAACAAAAACATACTAAAAACAATGCCAAAAAGTATACAAATTATCCGCTCATCACTAAGTCAGAGTTACTCTGCTTAGAATTCTCTGTCTGTTGCTGAGAAGATGATGGAAAAGGCTTGCCATTGCTAAACCTGTTTCTTCCACCATTATTGTTGAAACCTTGTTGAGGTCTCTGTTGATCCTTCCATGAGAGATTTGGATGATTTCTCCATGAAGGATTATAGGTGTTTCCATAGCGGTCTCCCATGTAATTCACCTCTTCCATTAAAGGGTTCTCAGGGTCATAAGCTTCTTCTTCAGATGAAGCTTCCTTAGTACTGCTTGGTGCATTTTGCATTCCAGACAGACTTTGAGAAATCATATTGACTTGCTGAGTCAATATTTTGTTCTGAGCCAATATGGCATTCAGAGTGTCAATCTCAAGAACTCCTTTCTTCTGATTTGTCCCATTGTTCACAGGATTTCTTTCAGAAGTATACATGAATTGGTTATTTGCAACCATTTCAATGAGTTCTTGAGCTTCTGTAGGCGTCTTCTTCAGATGAAGAGATCCTCCAGCAGAGCTATCCAAAGACATTTTGGACAGTTCAGACAGACCATCATAGAAAATACCTATGATGTTCCATTCACAAAGCATGTCAGAGGGACACTTCCTGATTAATTGTTTGTATCTTTCCCAAGCTTCATAGAGGGATTCTCCTTCCTTCTGTCTGAAGGTTTGGACTTCCACTCTAAGCTTACTCAATTTTTGAGGTGGAAAGAACTTTGCCAAGAAGGCATTGACTTGCTTTTCCCAAGAGTTCAGGCTTTCTTTAGGTTGTGAGTCCAACCATATCCTAGCTCTGTCTCTTACAGCAAAAGGGAATAGCATAAGTCTGTAGACCTCAGGGTCAACCCCATTAGTCTTGACAGTGTCACAGATTTGCAAGAATTCAGCTAAAAACAGATGAGGATCTTCCAATGGAAGTCCATGGAACTTGCAATTCTGTTGCATTAGAGAAACTAATTGAGGCTTAAGCTCAAAGTTGTTTGCTCCAATGGCAGGGATAGAGATGCTTCTCCCATAGAAGTCGGGAGTAGGTGCATTAAAGTCACCTAGCACCTTCCTTGCATTGTTGGCATTGTTGTTGTTTTCGGCTGCCATGTCTTCTTCTTTGAAGATTTCTGTTAGGTCCTCTACAGAGAGTTGTGCCTTAGCTTCTCTTAGCTTTCGCTTTAAGGTCCTTTCAGGTTTAGGATCAGCCTCAACAAGAATGCTTTTGTCTTTGCTTCTACTCATACGAAAGAGAAGAGAACAAGAAAATATGAAATCCTTTATCTCACAGTATAGAGATTCCTTGAGGTGTCAGAGGAAACGAAAAAAAAGGAAGAAGTAGAGAATTCGAACTTATCAAGAAAGATGGAGTTCGAATTGTGAATTAAGGGATAGTGTTAATCCACAAATAGAAGGATGTGAGAAGAGGGGAAGAAATTTTCGAAAATTAAGTAAAAGATTTTGAAAACATTTTGAAAAACACTAGTTGATTTTCGAAAACCAAGAGTGGAGAAGAAATCAAGTGATTTTTGAAAAAGATTTTGAAATTAGAAAATAAAAAAGATATGATTGAAAACTATTTTGAAAAAGATGTGATCAAAAAGATATGATTGGTTTAAAAAAATGTGATTGAGAAGATATGATTTGAAAAACATTTTTAAAAAGATTTGATTTTAAAAATTAATAACTTGGCTAACAAGAAAAGATATGATTCAAACATTAAACCTTTCTCAACAGAAAAGGCAACATACTTGAATTATTGAATCAAATCATTAATTGATAGCAAGTATCTTTGAAAAAAGAAAGAAATTGATTTTGAAAAAGATTTGATTGAAAAGATATGATTTGAAAAAGATTTGATTTTGAAAAATTTTGAAAACTTGAAAAAAATTTGCATTGAAAACAGAATCTTCCCTCTTGTGCCATCCTGGCGTTAAACGCCCAGAATGGTGCACATTCTGGCGTTTAACGCCCAAACTACTACCCTTTTGGGCGTTGCATGGCTGGGCGTTTAAACGCCAGTTTGCCTTCCTCACTGGGCGTTTTGAACGCCCAGCTTTTTCTGTGTAATTCCTCTACAGTATGTTCTGAATCTTCAATTCTCTGTATTATTGACTTGAAAAGACACAAATTAAAAATTTTTGGATTTTTAATAATGAGGAATAATCAAAATGCAACTAAAATCAAATAACAATGCATGCAAGACACCAAACTTAAAATGAGACTCTAGACTCAAACAAGAAATATTTTTGGATTTTATGATTTTATAAATTTTTTTGTGGTTTTTCGAAAATTAAGTGGAAAAAAAAATAAAGGTATCAAAATTCTTAATGAGAATTCCAGGAATCATTGCAATGCTAGTCTAAGACTCCGGTCCAGGAATTAGACATGGCTTCATAGCCAGCCAAGCTTTCAAAGAAAGCTCCGGTCCAAAACACTAGACATGGCCAATGGCCAGCCAAGCCTTAGCAGATCATTGCTCCAACAGCAAGATTGATAGAAATCAACATGCTCTTGTGATGATAGGTTGAAACCTCGGTCCAATAAAATTAGACATGGCTTCACAGCCAGCCAGATTTCAACAGATCATCATGAAACTCTAGAATTCATTCTTAAGAATTCTGAAAAAAAATACCTAATCTAAGCAACAAGATGAACCGTCAGTTGTCCAAACTCAACAATCCCCGGCAACGGCGCCAAAAACTTGGTGGGCGAAATTGCGATCATCAATGGCGCCATCCACATAGTACGCATAATTGTAATCTCACCTATTTATCACAACTTCGCACAACTAACCAGCAAGTGTACTGGGTCGTCCAAGTAATAAACCTTACGCGCGTAAGGGTCGATCCCACAGAGATTGTTGGTATGAAGCAAGCTATGGTCACCTTGTAAATCTTAGTCAGGCAAACTCAAATGGTTATGGATGATGTATGAATAAAACATAAAGATAAAGATAGAAATACTTATGCAATTCATTGGTGGGAATTTCAGATAAGCGTATGGAGATGCTATGCTCCTTCCGTCTCTCTGCTTTCCTACTGTCTTCATCCAATCCTTCTTACTCCTTTCCATGGCAAGCTATATGTAGGGTTTCACCGTTGTTAGTGGCTACCTCCCATCCTCTCAGTGAAAATGTTCAACGCACCCTGTCACGGCACGGCTATTCAGCTGTCGGTTCTCGATCATGTCGGAATAGAATCCAGTGATTCTTTTGCGTCTGTCACTAACGCCCCACAATCGCAAGTTTGAAGCTCGTCACAGTCATTCAATCCTTGAATCCTACTCAGAATACCACAGACAAGGTTTAGACCTTCCGGATTCTCTTGAATGCAGCCATCAATTCTAGCTTATACCACGAAGATTCCGATTAAAGAATCCAAGAGATATCCACCCAATCTAAGGTAGAATGGAGGTGATTGACAGTCACATGTTCATAGGTGAGAATGATGATGAGTGTCACGGATCATCACATTCATCAAGTTGAAGAACAAGTGATATCTTAGAACAAGAACAAGCTGAATTGAATAGAAGAACAATAGTAATTGCATTAATACTCGAGGTACAGCAGAGCTCCACACCTTAATCTATGGTGTGTAGAAACTCCACCGTTGAAAATACATAAGAACAAAAGTGATCATTGGCTTCGGCCCCAGAGAGGGAACCAGAAGAACCAAGATGATCTAGAGATCTAAAGTGATCAAAAGATTCTAAAGATCAAAAGATGAAAATACAATAGTAGAAGGTTCTATATATAGAGAACTAGTAGCCTAGGGTTTACAGAGATGAGTAAATGACATAAAAATCCACTTCCGGGCCCACTTGGTGTGTGCTTGGGCTGAGCATTGAAGCATTTTCGTGTAGAGACTCTTCTTGGAGTTAAACGCCAGCTTTTATGCCAGTTTGGGCGTTTAACTCCCATCCTTGTGCCAGTTCCAGCGTTTAACGCTGGGAATTCTGATGGTGACTTTGAACGCCGGTTTGGGCCATCAAATCTTGGGCAAAGTATGGACTATCATATATTGCTGGAAAGCCCAGGATGTCTACTTTCCAACGCCGTTAAGAGCGCGACAATTGGGCTTCTGTAGCTCCAGAAAATTCACTTTGAGTGCAGGGAGGTCAGAATCCAACAGCATCTGCAGTCCTTTTTAGTCTCTGAATCAGATTTTTGCTCAGGTCCCTCAATTTCAGCCAGAAAATACCTGAAATCACAGAAAAACACACAAACTCATAGTAAAGTCTAGAAAAGTGATTTTTAACTAAAAACTAATAAAAATATACTAAAAACTAACTAGATCATACTAAAAACATACTAAAAACAATGCCAAAAAGCGTACAAATTATCCGCCCATCACGTACCCCACGCGATCGCGTCATTTGTTGAAAATACTTCCCACGCGTCTGCGTCACTCACGCGAACATGTGATCTGGATATCGGCGTAAAGACCCAACGCCAAGAAAGTTGGGCTGGAATCGTGCGGCTAGTGTGCGTTTAGCACAAAACACCCACGCGTGCACGTCTTTGACGCGAACGCGTCACTTACACAACACCCATCCCACGCGAAAGCGTGAGCGACGCGATCGCGTCGCGCGGATATTTTGACCCTCTATATCAAACAGAGAGTTGCACTAAAACGACGCTGGAATCGTGCGTCTAGCACAAATTCCAGCAACGCGGTCGCGTGCTTCACGCGTCTGCATCACCTATCTTACACCCAACCTGCGTGTCAACCCCATTCCACACCAGGCATGCGACTGCGTGCCCCATGCGATCGCGTGGATTGCAATTTATTAACCTCCTGTCACGCGAACCCTACCCATCGCGCGCCCCCCAACCCCTTTCTTCTTCCTCTTCCCTGCAACCAGCCTTTTCTCTCTCTGTCCTTCGCCGCCGCACCTCCGACGACCACCCAGACCCCACCGCAACGCCCCCTTCTCTCTTTTCCCTCTCTTTCTTCTTCTCCCCTCCACCACTCTTAACCCCCCCTCCGCGACCACCACGCCCACTGCGCCGCCCTCAACCACCGGGTCAGCCACCACCACCATCCCCCAGCCGTCTCTCTGCCCCACTTTCTTTCCCACGCCTACCAGGTTCCACCGAACGCCATTCTTCTTTCAATTCCTAGTTAATTGAATATTTTTCTGTTTATGTTCATCATTAGGCTAGTTAGATATGCATGTTGTAGTGGATTCTAGGTGGTTAGGTAGCTAGGATCTGGATAGTGGGTTTAGGCCTGATAATTGCACCGTTCCTGTTATCTGTTTATCTATTCTGCAATTTATTCTGGCTATGATGTTGATCCTGTTCATATGTTGCTCTTACATGTTGCATGCTGCTTTTCCACTGCTCTTTCTTATTTTTGCTATTTGTGTAGCCTTATTTCAATTCATATGAACTTATTCTTATTATTTGTTTTCCGGGAACATCTAATTTTAGCCGGAATGCTGCCCAATTTTCTGCAAATTAGTTTTCCTTCTACATTCAAGTATTGGTTTTGGCGTTTCTCATTTTTTATCTGCTCCACGCATACCAAACCTATTATTGAATGCACGGGCCAGCATTCTTATTACTTTTGATCTCCTGGTTAATAAATTGATTTATTGATGGTTTGATTTTCCTTTTCACTACTTCTATATCTATCTAAATCATCATCAATACCCTGTCTTTCCTGCTTGAATATGAGTTGACTGTTGCTTCAAATTGTGAAATTCTTGTTACTTGGAAACCAATCATCATGCCACTTACTCTGACTTCCTTTTCACTAACTCACTGATTTTTGCTTTCTAACCTCTTTTTCAATTTTAACCACTATTAACTTTCTAACTTCACACTTCCCCTTTTCACTATTTCTTTAAATTACTTTCACTCATGGCATGATAATTGTTTTTTTTTCCTAAATTAACAAGCTTTCCACTTCTAACATATTTTGGAATGTGATTTCTCATCTCAGCTTTTCAACTCCAACACAATCCAAAATATACATTTGCTTAACTCATTTTATTCTTTTACTGATCCTTTGCCACTTACTGTTTATCTTGTTATTTGCCTACTTGTTTTCCTGCTTTTATCCCTCAATTATATCTTGGAAATTCTGTCTTTTCAGGATGTCTGAATCTCAAGGCAGGGGAAAGGGCAAAGTCACTACTGGCAAACAGAAAAGAGGAGAATCCTCTGGTTCCATCCTTGGCATCTTACATGATGATTCCTGGCAGGAGAAGAACTTTACCCCGCAAGAAAAGGCTGATCAGTTGGTACCTTCAGCTGACCCGGTAAAATTTGTAAACAAATATTGTAAGCTGAAATACCCAACCTTTGCCACCGCCAGGAACCTACATATGGAAAGGACCCTCAAAATTCCGGAAGAACTCTAGTAGTACACCTCAGATCAGATCAAACAGAGAGGCTGGTTTTTCCTGGAGAGGAACCTAACTGAGGTCAACTCATCCTGGGTTAGAGAATCTACTGTAACTACTTTCTCTTTTCCCTGGATGCATCAGCACAGAGGCAAACATATTCTGGTTACCGAAGAAGCAATTGAAGATATTCTCCATCTTCCACCTAAATCAGATCAGCCAGATGGTTACCAGAAAGCTGAGGAAGATATAAGATTTATGAGGTTTGATTGGGATGCAGTAAAGAAGGACATCACTCTTGATCCTACTGTTTCTTGGGTCATGGGAACTAGCACATTGGTACCCAAAGGAATCAGGCTTATATATCTGAATGATGAGGCTCGGCTATGGTAACAGATTCTGAGCAACTATGTGATGCCGAGCACTCATGAGACGGAGGTGCCAGCTACCATGATTACCCTCATCTAGTGTGTGATGACAGGTAAGGACCTTTATCTACTTCGCTTCATCCGGCATTACATGGCCAGGGTCCATGTTAGAGGCACCCTCTCTTTTCCTTACCTGATTACTAAGTTGGGTCGCCGAGCTGAGGTCCCTTGGGAGGCTGTTGATGAAAGGCCCCCTGCAGCAGAGTGCCGAAAGATCATCCCGCATAGTCAGAAATTCCTGGCTTTCGGCTACCGCCCTCCATTTCTCAATGACACTACTGAGGCAGCCACATTTTTAGCAACCCCTTCGACCTCCACTGGCCCAGCACCACCCACTGCGCCCCCACCTGCTCCTGAGCCCGTCTACCATTTGGTACACTGCCTCTTTGACCGCCTAGATCAAATGGATCGCCATCACCAGCAGCAGTTTGAGCGATCTGACCGTTGCACCAGGCCCCAAGCGACGCTATGAGCACCTCAAGCTGATGATCCGCTCTGGTGGTGACATTCCCTCTGAGCCCGACACTCCCTCCGACACATTTGAGGAGGAGGTGAGCGATCACGAGGAGGAGGCACCTACCCAGGCTGAGCAGAGAGGTCCCGGCCACACTGCACCACATCATGAGGAGCACCACCAGCTATAGACTGCAGATCCGGAGGTTCCTCTACGGACAGAGCCCCCTCTGCATCAGACCACTCCTCTGATCCTCTCAGCGACTGTAGATCCTCAGCCTACCATCGAGACACCAGCAGCCCATCCTTCCGGAGATGACACTTCATCACACCATGCTTGAGTGAGCATCGAGGACGATGCTATTATTTAAGTGTGAGGAGGTTGCCATCTCTGGCATCTATTTATTTTGGTGAACCACTACAAACTCTCTTCTTATTTTGTCCATTTTCTGTATTTTTGCACATTTTTTTCTTTTTGCTTTTTTATTGTACTTTTTGCATTATGCACTTTGAGCTATATGTATACATCTTGGATATTTTAGCTTGATTTGCACCTTAGTTTACTAGTTATTTTTTAAGTGGATTAATTAGTATAGTTTACCCTTTTTAGCATATAATAGTTGATTTGATTGAAAATAAAAAGGAAGTAAGTTAGAGACTTTAACAGAATCAATCCACACACCTTGTATATATAGCATTACATGTTAGTTAGTTAACAACATTTTATCAAGGAGGAACACTGAAACTTTAAAGCCATCCAATATATTTTACATTGAGAATAATGGAAACTCTTAATTTCTACTTGCATGACATACATAATTGATATATGATTTATGAGCTTGAGAACACACAGCTTGTGACTTTTGAGCTTAATTGCATGGTTACATTTAAACCATAGTATTTTATTCATGTGTGTTCCGCCCTTCTTTTTTATTCTAGTGTTCTTTACTTTGTTTTAATCTATATGTCCAATTATAGAATATAGATACATACCAAGATAGGATTGAGACCATGTTTTATTATCAACTCACTTATCCCAAATAGAGCCTACCTTTTATGCCATCCTTGTTAACCCCCTTGAGCTTTTTAATCCCCTTCTGTTTTACAACCACATTACTAGCCTTAAGCAGAAAAACAAAATAAAATTCCCAAGTTGAATCCTTGGTTAGCTTAAGATAGAAATTGTGTATAATTTAAGTGTGGGAAATTTTACGGGAACATGGGATGATAGAAAAAATAGGAAATTAAATTGAACAAGTTATGTAAAAATTTGGGAAGCATGCTCATGTGAAATCAAAATAATTAAATTACCATGTGCATTATTTCAATAAGGGGATACACAAAAAAAAAAGCGATGCACGTGGGATAAAAATAAATAAAAATTAAAATATGAGCATGTAATATAAAAAGTAGGAAAAATATGGGAAAATAGGTAAAGAAGCTTTGCTTTAAAAAATATGTATGTTAGGTGAGATCTTAGACTAATCAAGGATTCACTAAATTAGCTCACTTAGCCTTATACATATACCCTTACCTTTACCTTGGCCCCATTACAACCTTAATTAAAGACCTCATGATTTTTGTATGCCTATATTCTATGATTGTTGATTGGTTAGATGAAGAACAAAGTTATCGAAAGTAAGGATAAAAAGAAGAATAGAGTGATTAACCCAATAAACACTGAGTGACTAGAGAATAAACACAAAATCCAGTGAGGGTTTAATGGCTCATCACCATATATCTCTACTTCTATTGTTAATTGCCTTGCAAGTTTGAAAAATATATTATTTACCCATCTCAATTGTAAAAGTGCTTTAATATTATCTAAAGGTTGGCTATGCGTGTGTGATTCCTTGAGAATGTGAATTAATTTAACTACATGTAAAGCTTTATATATAGGTGAATGATAACTAGATTTGCATGACTTATTTAGGTAGTTACATCTAGGATAGATTGCATTGCATGAGATCCCACCATTTCACCTTCACTCTTTTCTCTTGGATTTAGCATGAGTACATGCTATTGTTTAAGTGTGGGGAGGTTGATAAACCCATATTTTATGACATATTTTGTGCTGAATTTAAGTGATTTATTCAATCCTTCACCTACTTATGCATGTGAAATTGCATGGTTTTACTTTCCCGTTCTTATTATGTGATGTATGTGAAAAACATGTTTCCTAGGATTTAAAAATATTAATTTTAATTACCTTGTATTTCCATTCGATGCCGTGATTTATGTGTTAAGTATTTTCAGATCTTCTAAGTCATAAATGATTTAAAGGATGGAAAGGAGACATACAAAAATGGAAGGAAAGCATAAAATGGAGTTTTCTGAAGAAACTGGCAGTGACGCGTCCGCATGGACGACGCGAACACGTGGTTTGCACAAATAGGAATCAACGCGAGCGCATGGATGAGGCGAACGCATGACTTGCGAAATAAAACTGAAGCGGGCGCATGACTGACGCAACCGCGTGGAAGGGCAACACCCCAGACGATGCGACCGCATGACCCACGCGGACGCGTGACGTGCGCGATTTGTAGAATTTGCAGAAGCCATCCTCAGCGATTTCTGGGCCTTTTTTGGCCCAGATCCAAACCCAGAGAACACAGATTGAAGGATTATAAATGGAAGAATCAACCCATTCATAGGGGGAGAAAATATACACTTTTTAGGATTTAGATGTAGTTTTTAATGAGAGAGGTTCCCTCTTCTCTCTTAGGATTAGGATTAGGATTTTTAGAACTTAGGAATATTTTTATCTCATCTTTATATCAGGTTCAATATCTTTTAATTTCAACTTCTCTTGATTGTTGATTATTGATGTAGCTTATTTGGCTTATGACTCTTCATATTTGGATTGATTTTATTTTATTAATGCAATTGAGGTATTTCAGACTTACATGTTATTGATGCTTGGGCTCTATCCAAATTATTTTCATTCAAATAGATTTTATTCTCTTTTGGCTTTGGTTGATTAATTGGTAACTCTTGAGTTGTCGAACTCAGCAGTGGTTGAAATTGGCAGATTCTAATTGATCTAGATCGCTCTAAAACTAGTCTTCCCATAGGGATTGACTAGGACTTGTGGATCAAACTAATTAGTCCACTTGACTTTCCTTTGCTTTAGTAAAGGTTAAATAAGTGGGAAAAATCCAATTCTCATCACAATTGATAAGGACAACTGGATAGGACTTCTAGTTTTCATACATTGCCAAGAGTTTTATTAGTTATTAATTTATTAATCCTTGCAATCTATTTCTCTTGCTTAAAACCTTTTTCAAACCCAAATACAATTTTTCCATAACCAATAATAAATCATACTTCCCTGCAATTCCTTGAGAAGACGACCCGAGGTTTGAATACTTCGGTTTATAAATTTATTGGGTTTTGTTACTTGTGACAACCAAAACATTTGTACGAAGGGATTTTCTGTTGGTTTAGAATCTATACTCACAACGCGACTATATTTTTACAAAATTCTTTACTAGCAAAAATCCTAACGTCAGCGTGCGTACGCACAGATAAGTTTCTACTACTGCTGGGTGCGTGCGCACAGTAGTGTGCGTAGGCACACACCAGAATTCCTGATTCTACTGCAACATTAAAAAGTTCAGTCTTTAGCACCAGATGTTCGGCGTCCATAGCTTCCTCTACAGAATTCGATTTTCCGCAAACCTTATATCGTTTACAAGCTTTTAAAACCTTCTTTAATTTGAAACAAACTTCATTTCCATTCAAAATTTGAGGAGTAAGTCATGGACTACCAAAGTTCATCAAAAATCAATTTTTACCAAATTATACCAAACCCCCATTTTTACCAAATTCACATTTTCAACCAAAACAATCCCCAAGCCAATAACCACCAAACCTGCACATTTGCAACATAACACATCCTTTTTCATTAACACCAACTACTAACACATTTATGCTTCATACCAAACCATAAAACTCATACATTTCCCAAAATCCACCATTCATACCACAAGCTACAACTTTAAATTCATTAGCTCATATCCTCAATTCATTAATAACAAACGATCAATCATCATTGACCAATCAACAAGTAACAAACCACAAAATTCCATTATCATATATTAACAACACCATCAACTCACCATCATTAATTCCAACAACTCATATTCATTAATTCCAATAATTCATATTCGTTAATTCCAACACCACGTTTGGTCCAAGGCAGCCACACTAGTCACACACACGGCCCCTCAAGCTTGAGAAATCAATCAAAACCTTAGCATGAATCTTCCACCAAACCTCCAAATGCCCACAATTCAATTTTAATGCATATATATACACTTAATTCACACGTAATACACATGTATACTTCAAATTCAGATTTCACACAATCAAATAAAGAATAGACTAAGGTTTAGGTGATCCTTACCGCACCCACGCACATAGTAATTCAAACCCGATAAGCTCTGCAAGCTAAATCGAACCTAAAACACCAAATTGGGCAAAATCTCATCATAAGGGCTCAATTTCACAAATAAAAAAGGGGTAGAGAAGCTGAGATGGGATTGAGGCTTACCGTGAAATTGATCCGATAGAAATGTAGAGCTCGACCCGCTAGACGCGTGGCCGCAAACGATGCAGCGATCGGAGCTCAAACGGGGAAGTTACAGTGGATTGAAGAAAAGGTGAGGGTTGCTAGCTCTCCTCTCCCCCCTTGCTGTATTCAGCGTGTTTCTTAGAGGAATGGGGAAGGAGATGCTTCTGCCCCTTTTAAGTTATGGGCCCGGTTGGACCCACAGGCCCAGTTTTGGGCCTGGTTCAACTGGTTTGGCCTATCCAATCCAATTTTGGGCCAAATTTTTTGAAATTGGTGTCAAAATTCTCGTTTTGAAGAGCTCTATCCTATTTTGATATTAGATTTATATTTTTAATTTTCCTAGTTAAAATTCAATTTATTGACTAATTATTTACTGATTTAGCGGGGTTTACATCCTAACCACCTAATTAAGAATTTTGTCCTCAAAATTCAGAGTTAGTTACCTGGCGTCATCAATCCTAACTGGAGTTACCGGAAGTGTTAGATCTTCTCTCACTTGAACCAATTCTGGTTCTAGGACATGACCAGGATCAAAAGTGTATTTACAAAGCTGCGATACGTGAAACACGTCATACAGGTTCAAAAGTTGTGGTGGTAAAGCAATCTTATACGCCACTACTCCAATTCTCTTCAGGATCTCAAACGGCCCAATATAATGGGGATTTAATTTTTTAGTCTTGATGGATCTCCCTATTCTGGTGGTTGGAGTAACCTTCAAGAAGGCGTGTTCTCCTTTCTCAAACTCTAAAGGCTTCCACTTTTGATCAGCATAGCTTTTCTGACGGCTTTGAGCCATAAGCATTCGACTATAGATTTTCATTATTTGCTCAGAGGTTTCACTTATCATTTCAGGCCCTAACAAGCTCTTTTCTCCTGCTTCATACCAACATAATAGAGATTGACATTTCCTTTCGTACAAAGCTTCACACGGAGCCATTCCAATGCTTGCATGAAAGCTATTGTTATAAGCAAATTCCACTAGAGGCATATATCGATCCCAGCTCGCTGGCTAGTCCTTAACACAAGCTCTTAGCATATCTTCCAAGGTTTGGATTGTTCTTTCTGATTGGCCTTCCATTTGAGGGTGATATGTAGTACTTAGGCTCAATTGTGTGCCAAATGCTCGCTAGAAAGTTCTCCAGAACCGTGAGGTGAAGCGAGGATCTCTATCGAATATAATGGTGGAAGGTACGCCATGTAACGTCACAATCTCCTTTATGTATAGCCGCGCTAACTCCTCCATGGTGCAACTTATCCGAATAAGAAGAAAGTGAACCGACTTGGTCAATCGATCCATAACTACCCAAATGGCATCACAACCCGTCTGAGTTCTCAGTAAACACAACACAAAATCCATAGTAATTCTCTCCCATTTCCACTGTGGAATCTCCAAAGGTTGAAGGGTTCCTGATGGTCTCTGGTGTTTGATGACTTGCATCATCTACCCTTTTTTCTTGCATAAAAAGGACCATAAAAGAGCATAACCTCATTTAATCACTACAATTCATGCAATATTTGATGAATATTATAGTACATTGCTTTGAAATGAGTTGTGCTGAATTTCAAGAGAAAAAGATATCAAAAAGGGGAAGAAAACAACAAAACAAGCTGGGCGTGTGGAACTGGCGTGCCACTTGGAGCAAACGCCACAAAAATGCACCGGCGTGGCATGCCAGGAGCTGGGCGTGGCACGCCAATACTGAAGTCCAGAGGTGATTCTCAAAGCATTTACATGGGCGTGGCATGCCAGAAACTGAGCGTGGCACGGCAGTATAATTTTCCAGAGAGCAACAATAAAGGCCACTAAAGGGGCGTGGCACGCCTAGTCCATCACCTACTATGGCCGTGCCACTTGAGCCATGGGCATGGCATGCCAGTTCATCACTCCAGAAGGGATCATCACTAGGGCGTGCCACTTGGTATCGAAGGTGTGGCACCCCAGCTTCAAAAGTTACTTGGGCGTGCCACTTGAGGAGCTAAGCGTGGCACACCAGGCTTAAGAGACCCACAAACGAATGGGCGTGCCACTTGAGCAGTATGGCGTGGCACGCTAGTATAAGATTCCAAAGAAGTGGTTGAAGGCAAAAAAGTCTGGGCGTGCCACTTGAGGACGAAGGCGTGGTACGCCAAGCTTTCACCCTCACTTAGGCGTGCCACTTGAGCAAAGGCTGGGTGTGCCACTTGGTATCGAAGGCGTGGCATGCCAGCTCAAGAGTCTCACCTGGGCATGTGGTACACAAAGAGTTCACACTTTTCTCACAACTCCGCGCAGCTGACCAGCAAGTGCACTGGGTCGTCCAAGTAATACCTTACGTGAGTAAGGGTCGATCCCACGGAGATTGTCGGCTTGAAGCAAGCTATGGTCATCTTGTAAATCTTAGTCAGGTGGATTCAAATGGTTATGAGGTTTTGATGATTAAAAAAGAAATAAAACATAAAATAGGATAGAGATACTTATGCAATTCATTGGTGGGAATTTCAGATAAGCGTTTGGAGATACTTTGTTCCCTATGAGCCTCTGCTTTCCTATTGTCCTCATCCAATCATGCGTACTCCCTTCCATGGCAAGCTGTATGTTGGTGGATCACCGTTGTCAATGGCTACCATCTGTCCTCTCAGTGAAAACATATCCGCTACAGTTTCCCGCATGGATAATCATCTGTCAGTTCTCGATCGTGTCGGAATAAGATCCATTGATCCTTTTGCACACTGTCATTGCGCCCAACAGTCACGAGTTTGAAGCTCGTCACAGTCATCCCATCCCAGATCCTACTCGGAATACCACAGACAAGGTTTTGACTTTTTTGGATCTCAAGAATAGACATGACTGGAAGAGGAACGGTTCTAATACCATGTACTAACATTACTGAAAACATTGCTAAAATGCTTTTACGAGAGGGTTTTATTGAAAACATGAGAAAACATAGGGAAGGGGGAAATCTTTTTTTAGTTTTAACTCTACCATATAGAAAAAATAGAAAAGGATCATCTAAAACGCGTTTGAATTTAAAACAGATCAGTACTCCTGGTCTACGAATCTATTCTAATTATCAACAAATTCCAAGGCTGCCAATTGATTCTAGCCTATACCATGAAGACTCTGATCTCACATAATAGAAGCCACTGTTGTCAGGAGAGGCAACTATGCATCGTGAACTAGGAGGCCAGGAGATACACACTCAAGCTCTTGTAGATAGAACGGAGGTGTTTGTCAGGCACGCATTCATAAGGGAGGATGATGATGAATGTCACGGATCATCACATCCATCAGGTTGAAGTACGAGTGAATATCTTAAAATAAGAATAGGCATGAATTGAATAGAAAAATAATAGTACTTTACATTAATTCATGAGGAACAGAAGAACTCCACACCTAAACCTATGAGGTGTAGAAACTCCACCATTGAAAATACATAAGTGATGAAGGTCCAGGCAAGGCCGAATGGCTAGTGATGCCAGGGCATCTAGGCCAGTTTCACTGACCTTTTCTTTACTGTTTTAGGGTAGTTTCATGCATTTTCTTAGTGAATAAGACAAGTTTTGGATGAAAATACACTCACACCTTGATTCAAGCAACTAGTGTGAACTTTGCATGATTTCATGAGAATTTTGCTAGAATTTCATGATAAATTGATGATGCATAATCTCATGACTTTGGCTAGAGCTTTGATGCACTTTAATTGCTTGATTTCAGGGCAAAGGAAGCAAGGAAAAACCATGTTAGTATTCACGTTAACCTAGTTAACGTGAACACTAACGTGGTAAAAAGCTTACAACGTTAATGAGAAAAGTGATCACCAATAACGCCTGCGAAGCCATCCATAGCTCATGTTACTTGCCACGTTAACTAAGTTAACGTGGTAGTTAACGTAGAAGCAAAAGGAAACTGCAACGTTAAGAGAAAACGTGAACACCAATAACGTTTTCCTCCAACGTTAGTGGTAAAAGTGAACACCACTAACGTTGGAGAACTTGGCAATGATCCACGTTAAGAGTCATGTTAACTTAGTTAACGTGAACTCTAACGTGGAAGAGGAAAACAAAAGCCAACGTTACTGACACTCACTTTTGTCACTAACGTTGGACCAACTAGCATTGCCTACGTTAACTTTCACGTTAAGACCATTAACGTGAAAGTTAACGTGGAGTTGAGATCAAAGGGCCAACGTTAGTGACACTCACTTTTGTCACTAACGTTGGAAGATGGCAATACTACTACGTTAAGAGCCACGTTAACTTAGTTAACGTGAGTTCTAACGTAGAGAATTTGGGCATTTGGAGCGTTAGTGACAAAGGTGAGTGTCACTAATGCTCTCGAAGGTGAGACACACCCACGTTAAGAGTCACGTTAGCTACACTAACGTGAACTCTAACGTAGGAATAAAAGGCACCAAGCAACGTTAATGGAAAAAGTGATTCCCAATAACGTTCGCGAAGGGGTATAAGCCAACGTTATTGGGAAAAGTGAGTCCCAATAACGTTGACCAAAAATTGAGAAGGCAATGTTAATGGTCACGTTAAGACCACTAACGTTGGAGTTAACGTGGGTATATAAGGGTGGAACGTTAGTGGAAAAAGTGAATGCCACTAACGTTCTCGAACCCACAATGGCACTCAACATTATTCTCACTAAATACCCAAGCCTAATTCATATTTCTCTGCAAGCTGGGCCCACTAAAGATGAGAACTGCTTCAACTTAAGAACCAAAGCCCACATCCAAGACTTGAAGAACTCACTAGAAGATCAAGAGGAGTAGTATATATAGGAGTAGTTTTGAACTATAGAGAAGCTGGGCACTTTTGAGAACTACTCTCTATAGATTTACTTTTCTGCACTTTTAGCATGGATTCTTCTTTTCTGCCATTTTTCATTTCTAGAGCTATGAACAACTAAACCCCTTTCATTGGGTTAGAGAGCTCTGTTGTAATTTGATGGATCAATTATAGTTTTCATTCTTCTTCTTCTTTCTTTTCTCTTGATCTTACTAGAAAGCTTTCGATCTTAATTCAATTGGTTAGTTGTCTTGGAAAAGAAACTCTCCATAATTGGATATCCTTTGAGCCTCGGAAAAAGGATGAGGAGATCATGCTAGAAATGTTTTCTCATGTTGGACCAAATTGGGGTTTGGGCGGATATAGTAACATGTAATCCTCCCAACACTTTGATTTGGAAATACATGTGGTATAATCAGTGACCACACTTCATCTCTTCCCATGAGCAATTAAATCAAGGAATTGGGCAATTGTTCAAGCTTAGAGAGATTGGATTGCCAAGGAATTGGGATCCAATCACTTAAGATTGCCAAGGAGATTAATGAATGCATTGATTGAGGAAGAGATGAGAATGAACTTGATCCGGAGAATGCAACATCTCCTGAACCCAATGATTACCCCATTTCTGATCTTACCCATTCTCTTTACTTTCTGCCATTTATTTTCATGCTCATTACCCCAAATTCCCATTTAAAATTCTGCACTTTAATTTCTGTTATTTACTTTCCAGTCATTTAAATTTCTGCAAGTTCTCAATCTAATTTCGGTTTAGCTCAACTAGCATATTCTTCTAACTAAAGTTGCTTGACCAATCAATCCTTTTGGGATTCGACCTCACTTTATTGTGAGTTTTACTTGACGACAATTCGGTATACTTGCCGAAGGAAAATTTGTTGAGAGACAAGTTTTCATGCATCAAGTTTATGGCGCCGTTGCCGGGGATTGATTTTAATCAAAAATGATTAAGTTTGAAGATCACTAGATTGAGCATTTTTCTTTTGGTTTATTTGATTCAGTCAATTTCTTTTGGTTTGTTTTAATTTCTTCCTCACCCCCTTCACCCTCTTTATTTTTCGTTCTTTCTTTCTTTGATAATTACAATTCTGCTCACTAACTCACTAACTATTTGATAAATTGCATTACTCACACTAACAATTACTCTAACAAGAATAGTTTCTTCATTTTATCTCCTGTTGTGCAATCTATCTATTGTATGACAGGGAGAAGAGAAGGAGTTTCAACATCCTTCGATTCAGAACCTGAAAGGATCCTTTGGAGACTAAGAAGGGAAGCAAGAGGAAAAAGAATTATTGGTGCTGAGGAAGAAGAGGAAGAGTACTTTGAACCCAACATGGAAGAGAATTTGGAGAACAATCATGAAGAAGAAGCTCACAACCATGCTAGAGAGGGCCATGCAAACCGTGCTAGGCAACAAAGGAGAGTTATAGGCTCCTATATCAATCCTAATCCAGGAAACTGTGGAAGTAGCATTCAGAAGCCCACCATACATGCCAACAATTTCAAACTAAAACCCCAGCTCATCACTCTTGTTCAGAACAATTGTTCATTTGGAAGAAGTGCTCAAGAAGACCCCAATCAACATCTAACCACCTTCCTGAGAATTTGTGACACTGTGAAGTCCAATGGAGTCCATCAAGATGTCTATAGGTTGCTCTTGTTCCCTTTTTCACTCAGGGACAAGGCATCCAAAGGGCTTGAATCCTTCCCAAAGGAGAGCTTAACAAATTGGGAAGACGTGGTGAACAAGTTTTTGGCAAGATTTTACCCTCCTTAAAGGATTAACAGGCTGAGAGCTGAGGTACAAACTTTCAGGCAACAAGATGATGAGACTCTTTATGAAGCATAGGAGAGGTTCAAAGACCTAACAAGAAGATGTCCACCAAAGATGTTCAATGAATGGGTTCAACTTCACATCTTCTATGAAGGTCTTTCCTATGAGTCAAAGAAGGCTGTAGATCATTCATCAGGAGGCTCTCTAAACAAGAAGAAAACCATTGAAAAAGCCATAGATGTCATTGAGACAGTTGCTGAGAATGACTACTTATATGCCTCCGAAAGAAGTAACACCAGAGAAGTAATGGAGCTGAACCACATGGATGCATTGTTAGCTCAAAATAAGATGATCACCAAGCAGCTAGCAGATCTTACCAAGAAGGTGGAGGAGAACCAAGTTGCAGCAGCCATCACCTCATCGTCAGCTCAAGAAGGAGTAAACATAGGAGAAGAAGGTGACTGGGAGCAAGCCAACTATGTTGGAAACTCACCTAGACAATTCCATGATCCATACTCCAAAACTTACAACTCTGGATGGAGAAATCACCCCAACTTTGGATGGGAAAACCAACAAGACCAAGGGCAAGATCAGAGACGCCACAACCTCAACTCCAACAACAATGCAACTCATTAACACACCTCACAGAGATCCTACCAACATCCATCTAACCACCCTTCTCAACCACCTAATCTCAACCCACCATCATTAACAGATGATAGGCTCTCAAAGATTGAGGCTCTACTTGAAAACTTATGCTGAAAAGTCCAAGACAACAAAGTGTTTAAGGAAGAAGTGCGAGCCAATATCAAGAACCAAGGAGAAAACATCAAGAGATTGGAGTCCCAAGTAGGGTATTTATCTCAACAAATTCCCAAACCCACTGATGGATTCCCCAGTGATACAGAGAAGAATCCAAGAGGAGAAACAAAGAAAGTGAGATGGGAAGAATGCAAAATGATAACCACAAGTGATGAGGGGAGTTTGAATGGAGTAGAACACCTCCAAAATAATCAAAAAGAAAGCCAGGAGGAAGGAAGCTATACAACTCAACCTACATCCAAGGAAGAGCTAAAGAAGAGGGAGGTATTGAACCCATATGCACCTTTTCCCCACAGGCTTAAAAGTGGTGTAGCAGGGAGAATGTATTCAAGGTTCCTTGATATGTTTGCATCTCTTGATGTAAATATATCATTCATTAAAGCCCTCCAGCAAATGCCTTTCTACATCAAGTATATATAGGAGCTACTAGCCAGAAAAAGTTCATTGAAGGGTGGACAAACAATAAAGATGAACAGGAATCGCAGTGCTCTCATTCAACCAAGGCCACCCACAAAAAAGGAGGATCCAGGGAGTTTCCACATTCCTTGTGCCATAGGAGAAACAATGATTGACAAAGGGCTTTGTGACTTGGGAGCAAGCATCAACTTAATGCCTCTCTCCCTCATAAAGAAGCTCCAAATCAATGAACTAACTCCTACTGATGTAATTATCAGATTGGCTGACAAAACTCAAAAGCAAGCAAGAGGAGTGGTTGAAAATGTGCTGGTGAAGGTTGGGAGCTACTATCTTCCCACAGATTTTGTTGTTCTGGAAATGGATGAGAATCCTATTTACCCCATCATTCTGGGAAGACCATTCCTAGCCACAGCCAGAGCACTCATAGATGTAGAGCGAGAAGAGCTAGCACTGAGAATACATGATGAGCAGCTCACTTTCAATGTTTTTAACCTCTCACAAGAAGCAAATCAAGAAAACAAAGAATCAAGAGAAGAGCAGAATAAAGCACTGATGCAAGAAACAAGCAAGGAAGCACAAACAACATAACTGGAAACCCCATGGGTTGGAAAGCCACATATTCAGGAAGAACCACATTCAAAGGTAACTCAAGGGAAGCTGAGCAAACCAGAGTCATGCAAAGCTAGCATCAAAGAGTCCTTAAGGAAAGAATCCATAGAAAGCAAGACAGCATCAATGGGAACAAGGAGGAAAGTACCCAGAAGATGGAGAAACAAGAAGATCCCTAGATGAAGTGATCTCTGCTCACTATCCAACCATCCCACCTCACCTCCCCACTATTCCATCTCAGTTGCCTCCTGTGTACACCATCAACAAAATCTTGTCCTTAGAGCATGTGGAGCTTGTCAGCAAGGCCAATGGACATAGGTTCACTGCAAGGGGAGAAGACTTCAAGCACTATCAACCACCTTGACAAGGACCAAACGTCAAGCTAATGACGCTAAAGAAGCACTCCATGGGAGGCAACCCATGTTCTATACCCTCTCTCTCTTAAATTTCTAATGTTAGTAATAAGGCAGATTTTATTGATTTTTAATTCAACTTTGACAACAAATATAAAACTCATTTACATGCAGCGTATAGTACATAATAAGTTTGGTGTTCAAGGCACACCAAGTGGGCATGAACATACTTTATGAGATAAAATTCCTTTTCCCCAAACTTGTTGTATCATATGATCACAAACAAGTTTGGTGTACCACGTTGCATGCAAAAGGGGGGTCGAGTTGTTGATTGATTTGCATTCATGAAAAGCATTTAGCCATTTTTTTTGTTAGCTAGCTCACACTTTAAATTTTCCCACCAAAAATTTCAATTAACCATTTGCAATTTTTCTTCGTGTATAGGGAATCAAAAAGGACATTGATGGTACTTGATAGGGCAATCGAAGAAGGGAGATTCGGCCAAGGAAATTTCACACTTGTCTTCATGGGGAATGTCCTTGGAAGTGTTGCCATGCAACATTGGGAGTGGATAATTTTGAAGACCGAACCAAGACCCCCATAAAGGAGGTGATCCTTGTGCTCATTCAATCCCAAAACCCCAACCGTCCACTATCAAACAACACCATCAATCCACACCCTTCAATCAATTGCCATCTTTCTATATAAACCCCTTCACACAACCTCTCCGTACACACTTCAAATTCTCACCCTTCCCACTTTCTTCTTTTGGGCATACACAAATCATCTTCCACCAAGGGCTTCACATATACCCCCCTAGCCATCTTGAGATTGACCAATATATCAACTATCCTGCATGGTATCATCAAGTTCCAAAAAGCGAAGAGGAAAGGAACCCATGGAGCAGCCTTTCTTCGACGCCGGGAGATTCAAAACAGCCTTCCATGAGCTCGAGTTCAAACGAATAAAGGACAAAAAGATACTGCCTGAGTCAACATTCCAGTTCAACAAAGATGAATGTCCACAAATTCGAGAGAAGATTGAGCAAAGAGGTTGGCAAAGGCTCACCAATCCGGAAACAAGAATTAATGCAAACCTCATCAAGGAATTCTATGCAAATGTGGTTAGAGAAGATAAGACCATGAACCCCACCTTCAAGAGTTACGTAAGAGGAATAGAGGTGGATTTCAGCCCTGATGCCATAACAAGGGTTCTCCAGCTGAAATCACCACGTTTTGTTGAGCTTAACTTTCAAGAAAGAATAAATAATGGCCCCAATGATGATGAAGTGGAAGAAATTGCGGGCGACATATGTCTTTTGGGGTCTGACTGGGAAAGGTATTCAGATGGGAGGCCCCGGTTCATCAAAAGAGGGGACCTCACCCCGGAAGCCAAATGATGGTTTGAGCTCATGAGACGATCCATCCTCCCAGCTGTAAACAATTCCGAGGTCAACATCACTAGAGCCACTATGGTACATTGCTTAATAAAGGGTGGGGGCATCAATGTGCACGAAATCATAGCTGAGGGAATTCAAGAATCAGCAGAGAAGAGTGATTCGGGTGCTAGACTTTGGTATCCCAGCACCATTTTCAGATTATGCACGAAAGCCAAGGTAGTCTTCCAGGACAGTAATCCAATGTGGGTAGGTCTTGGGAGGTCACTTACACTTCAACGCATAATGCATTTGACACCAACTCAACAGCAGAAAAGACCACCCATCTAAGGAAGAGGACATCAGGAAAGGAACCTCTCCAAGAAGAACCCCAACCAACAGAACATCATCAAGAAGGGTATCATGACCCAACCGACATCAATTTGGGTCACATTCGAGGAGCCATTGACGATTTATCAAGAATATACATGGAAAGACAAGAACAACAGTTACAGTTTCAATCTTAGAGAATGGATCGTCAAGAGGAAATGCTAACAAATTGGATGAATCAACAAGGGGAATGGCAGAAACAGCTAACTGAGCAACAACAAGAGCACTACTCTCAGCTGACTCAAGCCATCAATCAAGTGTCTGAAAGGCAAGAAAGCCAAGATAAACGCCTCCAGGAACTCAATCAACGCCAAATGGCTTAGATGAAAGCATTCAACGAATTCAGTGTGCTCAATGAAGGAAGGCAACTGCATCGAGAAGAATTCAGCATCAACACTCAGGCAAGGTTAACTTATATGACTGAGCATATGCATAACCTGCACCCTGACATCCCAAGTTATGAGACAGTTCGCAAGAACTTAACAGAGCAAGAAGAGGGAAAGGTGAAACAGCAAAAGGAAGCATTAAAGAAGAAGACGGAGGATGCTGGTTTCTGGAAAAAGCTGATAGGAAAGCGCAAGGGGAATGGAGATTCAAGCAATCAAGGAGGATCCCAAGACAAAGGAACATGATTATTAAAGGTGGTGAAGTTCCTTCTCAGTTTACCTTTTTCAAAGCTTTAAATAAGGAAAATCATGTATGAAATAGAACATGCTTCCATGAGTAGTTTAGGACTTTCAATTCTGCATTTAAATTTCGTTGCTTAGGTTAAATGTGCTAGCTTAATGTCTTGAGTGTTCACTTTCATCTTTCTTACTTGTATGATTGTCTCTTTAAGTTAATCAAAAAGAAAATGTTATGAAAAGAACAAGAGTGGAGTTATTTTATGAAGTGCATTCTGAATGTTTGTGGTAGGATGATTAGTAAGCTAAGTTGGTTCACCACATAAGGAAAGAAAGCAACTATCTATCCTGAGTCCTATGTTTGAGACACACCCTTTGAGACTAACTAAACAATAAGATCCCAATAAGAAAAGAGGAAGAGCAATAAAAGTGAAAAAGAAAGAAACACAATAAGAAACAATGCTAGGCACCAAGGGTTTCAAAATTGAGGCATGTGTCTGTGGTGTTTATGTACAAGGGATATACTTGGATGAATAAGCTCTTAGGGGTGCCTTATCACTTGGTAACTTGGATTAACTAATCCGGGATTATCAGCTGAAAGTCCACTATCAAGAGTAACCTTTGTTACAGAACACTTAGTAACCCAAAGAGGTGCTGGACACCAAGGTCTCAAGAAAGGAACAATAACAAACCATGTGCCTGTGGTGTGTATGTATGAGGGAAAGAGAGTTAAGGAAGTAAGTCCTTAGGGGTGTCTTAACACCTAGCACCTTAGACCAACTGGTTTGGGAGTGTTGGCTGAAAGCTTATTGGTGTGGTATTTACAACCCACACTACTTACCAGCAAGTGCACCGGGTCGTACCAAGGAATACCTTACGTGAGTAAGGGTCGATCCCACGAGGATTGATGGATCAAGCAACAATAGTATTTGATTGGCTTAGTTAGGCAAGAAGAAATTGGTTCTGAGATGTTCAAAAGGTTTAAGTTCGAATTCAAAATATCAAAAGTATAGACAATTAAATAAATTGGGAATAAAATATGGATAAACAGTTAAGGCTTCAGAGTTATCTATTTTTCCGGATTAACTTTTCTTACTAACTATTTTAATTATGTAGGATTTATATTTATGGCAAACTATATGTGACTAGACCCTAATTCCTTAGACCTTCCTAGTTTCCTCTAAAATTCATTAACTGCCAATTCCTTGGTCAATTAATTCCAATTAAAGGGTACATGATCAAATTCCAGTTTGCATGCCAGAAAAACTCTAATTACCCAAAGAATAAAAGGATTATATGTCACGTATCCCATTAAATCCAGATAATTAGAATTTAGGAGAATATGTTTTCAAGTTGTTGTCCAAGTATAGAGCTTTTCCAAGTTATACAAGAACTCAAATAGAAAAAGGGTCATACTTCCGTTCCACCCAAATTCATAAGATAAAGAACGAAAATAATTCTTAAATATAAATCCAAAACATAAATTAAAATAGAAAAAGTAATAAAATCAATCCGTACAAATAGACAGAGCTCCTAACCTTAATAGTGGAGGTTTAGTTGCTCATGGAATGTAGAATGTAAATTTGTATAGAATTCCCTAATGGAATCCCTCTAATGTAATCTACCTAATAGAAGAGAAGTCTCCCCTTTTTTATATCTAATCCTAATTAATTTAAAATCTAATTATCTAAAAATAAAAATAAAAATAATATCTTTTCCTAAAAGATAAGATTTGAATTTAAATTCGAATTAATCAACAGATTTTCAGTTGATGGGTGGGGACCACTTGCTTTATCCATTCTGCAACTTCTAATCTGCGTTTTATGGGCTAGAAAGTGGGTCAAAATAGCCCAGAAATCACCCCCAGCGTTTTCTGTATTATTGTAGATCACGTATGAGACGCGTCCGCGTCGTCCACGCGCTCGCGTCATATATGCAGATTCAAGTCCACGCGTTCGCATCAGGCACGCGATCGCGTCATTGCGATTTCTCCATTCCGCGCGGTCGTGTGAGCTATGCGTCCGCATCGGTCTTCGCTGGTCATCTCTTTCGTTTCTTCTTTTTCTCTGCAGAAACTTCATCAAATCCCTCCGAATGCTACCTAAAATAAATAAAATTGCACAAAACTCAAAATAGCATCCATAGTGGCTAAAATTTAATTAATTCTTAATTAAACTCAACAAATTAAATGCGAGTTCACTAGGAAAAGATAGATAAGATGCTCACGCATCACAACACCAAACTTAAACTGTTGCTTATCCTCAAGCAACCAAAACTAATATAGGCTTAGGATGTGAATTTGCATGAGAATGAGAGTTCGATTAAGCTCATGTCTCTTTTTATAGTGGGGTTTATAACTGTAATCCTGAATAGGTTTGGCATCTCACTCTCCTTTGAATCAGAAGAATGTAATGTCATTCGGAATTAGAATCCTTTTATTCTTTGGGTAATTAAAGTTTTTATGGCATGAAAACTGGAATTTGATCATGTACCCTTTAATTGGAATTAATTGACCAAGAAATTGGTAGTTAATGAATTTTAGAGGAGACTAGGAAGGTTTGACGCTTCGCTTAAAGCTTTTCTGTTTATTCCTATGGCACCAAAAGGGAGGCGAATCATCTTCACGGAGGAGCACAACCTGAAGAATAAAGCGACCGCTAGGATAACTAAGGTGGTTGAGTTCCTTTCATTTTTATTCCTCCCCTTTTTTTCTATGTTATGTTCTGGCTTTCTGCTATTTTTCTTTGTTTGTTGCATGATATTTTATTAGTTAGAATTCTAGGACTAGTTTTTTTTATTTCTTTAATGCTGAAAAGATGTTTCATGTACCACTCACTGAACTTGAATCTAAAAAGAAAAGAAAAAGAAGTGATGTATTGCATGAAAAATTGAGTTTAATTCTAAGAATAGTCTCATTTACTTAAAAGTGGTGGTATTTTCTGTGATTTTTGAATGCATGATATGAACAGTGTATATTTGAATTTGAATCAATGGATGTTGATGTATAAGGAACAGGAATTTAGAGAATTATTATGCCTTCTCTGAAATAAATGAAAATTTAATCCTTGAAGCAAAAGAAACAGCGAAAAAAATAAAATAAAATAAAAACAAGGTCCAAGGCTCTGAGCATCAATGACTAGGGAGGTCAGACATGATTAAAAGCTCAAAGAGTTGTTTTCCTAGTCATATGCTTGTGGTGTGATTGTGTCAAATAATCCTTGAGACAGAACACTTAGAGTTGAGATCAATTACATTTAACAGAGCATGCCAAAGGCTTTGAGCACCACTATCTGGGAGTAATTAAAAGAAAAATCAGAACTCAAAGAGAGTTCCCCAGTTAAGTGCTTGTGGTGTTTCTGTGTCATGTAACTCTTGAGACAAAATATTTTAAAGTCACGGCTAGGCTCAAGGTGCAAAGCACCAAAGAAAAATAAATTAAAGTAAATGTTGGTGTGTTCAAGGATTAAACTGAAATGTAAAGATCAGAGAATTCATAATATCATCCGGATTCTAAATCCGAATGACATTAACATTCTTCTGATTCAAAGGAGAGTGAGATGCCAAAACTATTCATGATTGCAGGTGTAAACCCCACTATGAGAAGAGACATGAGCTTAATCGAACTCTCATTCTCATGCATATTCACATCCCAAGCCTGTATTAGTTTTGGTTGCTTGAGGACAAGCAACAGTTTAAGTTTGGTGTTGTGATGCGTGAGCATCTTATCCATCTTTTCCTAGTGAATTTGCATCTAATTTGTTGAGTTTAATTAAGAATTAATTATATTTTAGCCACTATGGATGCTATTTTGAGTTTTGTGCAATTTTATTTATTATAGATAGCATTCGGAGGGATTTGATGAAGTTTCTGTAGATAAACAGAAGAAACCAAATCCCGTTCGCTGGTCATCTCTTTGGTTTCTTCTGTTTCTCTGCAGAAACTTCATCAAATCCCTCCGAATGCTATCTAAAATAAATAAAATTGCACAAAACTCAAAATAGCATCCATAGTGGCTAAAATATAATTAATTCTTAATTAAACTCAACAAATTAGATGCAAATTCACTAGGAAAAGATAGATAAGATGCTCACGCATCACAACACCAAACTTAAACTGTTGCTTGTCCTCAAGCAACCAAAACTAATATAAGCTTGGGATGTGAATTTGCATCAGAATGAGAGTTCGATTAAGCTCATGTCTCTTCTCATAGTGGGGTTTACAACTGCAATCCTGAATAGTTTTGGCATCTCACTCTCCTTTGAATCAGAAGAATGTTAATGTCATTCGGATTTAGAATCCGGATGATATTATGAATTCTCTGATCTTTACATTTCAGTTTAATCCTTGAACACAGCAACATTTACTTTAATTTATTTTTCTTTGGTGCTTTGCACCTTGAGCCTAGCCGTGACTTTAAATGTTTTGTCTCAAGAGTTACTTGACACAGAAACACCACAAGCACTTAACTGGGGAACTCTCTTTGAGTTCTGATTTTTCTTTTAATTACTCCCAGACAATGGTGCTCAAAGCCTTTGGCATACTCTGTTAAATGTAATTGATCTCGACTCTAAGTGTTCTGTCTCAAGGATTATTTGACACAGTCACACCACAAGCATATGACTAGGGAAATAACTCTTTGAGCTTTTAATCATGTCTGACCTCCCTAGTCATTGATGCTCAGAGCCTTGGACCTTGTTTTTATTTTATTTTCGCTGTTTCTTTTGCTTCAAGGATTAAATTTTTAATTATTTCAGTGAAGGCATAATAATTCTCTAAATTCCTGTTCCTTATACATCAACATCCCTTGATTCAAATTCAAATATACACTGTTCATATCATGCATTCAAAAATCATAGAAAATACCACCACTTTTAAGTAAATGAGACTATTCTTAGAATTAAACTCAATTTCTCATGCAATACATCACTTCTTTTTCTTTTCTTTTTAGATTCAAGTTCAGTGAGTGGTACATGAAACATCTTTTCAGCATTAAAGAAATAAAAAAAACTAGTCCTAGAATTCAAACTAATAAAAGATCATGCAACATACAAAACAAAATAGCAGAAAGCCAGAACATAACATAGAAAAAAGAGGGGAGGAATAAAAATGAAAGGAACTCAACCACCTTAGTTATCCTAGCGGTCGCTTTATTCTTCAGGTTGTGCTCCTCCGTGAAGATGATTCGCCTCCCTTTTGGTGCCATAGGAATAAACAGAAAAGCCTTAAGCGAAGCGTCAACACCAAACTTAAAGGTTTGCTTGTCCTCAAGCAAATAAGAACTCAAAATAGAAAGAGATAAAAATTATGAGGAAAGAAGAATAAAAGGATAAAAGAATAAGAGAGAATTAGGATTGGGAGAGAGAGAAAGAAAACTGGGCGGCGAACTAGTGTGGCAAGCGACGCGACCACGTGGGGCACGCGTTTGCGTGATTGTGTTTTAGTTAGTTAACGCGGTCGTGTCGGTCACGCGGTCGTGTGACCCATGTTATGCTTCGGGTGCAAGTGCAGCCTCGCGCCTACACAACTCTCTGTTTGAATTTAAATATTTGCCAAATTTGGGGTGACGCTATCGCGTGGGGCATGCGATCGCGTGAGTGGCTTTAGAAGGGAATGACGCGGACGCGTCAGCGACGCGTTCGCGTGATAGGGATTATGCGTCTAGCACCAAGCCAGCACCACTCCTGCACAATATTTGGTTGTGCACCCTTTTTACGTTGAAAATCAGGGCACGTGCCCGCGTGCATCTCACGGTCGCGTGGGAGGCTAATATTCCCACATGATGCGGACACGTCGGCGATGCGGTCGCGTGGAGCGATTTGTGCCACTGGCACGCCTCCAGCCATGCTCCAGTGTGACTCTCTGTTCGTTTTTATTTTCTCCCCTCTCCTTGCGACGCGGACGCGTCGCTGATGCGGTCGCGTCGCGTGGCATTTTTTTTTATTCATTTTTTCTTTGGTGCTTTGCACCTTGAGCCTAGCCGTGACTTTAAATGTTTTGTCTCAAGAGTTACTTGACACAGAAACACCACAAGCACTTAACTGGGGAACTCTCTTTGAGTTCTGATTTTTCTTTTAATTACTCTCAGACAGTGGTGCTCAAAGCCTTTGGCATACTCTGTTAAATGCACTTGGTCTCGACTCTAAGTGTTCTGTCTCAAGGATTACTTGACACAGTCACACCACAAGCATATGACTAGGGAAACAACTCTTAGAGCTTTTAATCATGTCTGACCTCCCTACTCATTGATGCTCAGAACCTTGGACCTTGCTTTTATTTTTAATTATTATTTATATAATAATTTTTTTTTCTTTTGCTGTTTCTTTTGTTTCAAGGATTAAATTTTTGTTTATTTCAGAGAAGTCATAATAATTCTCCAAATTCCTGTTCCTTATACATCAACATCCCTTGATTCAAATTTAAATATGCACTGTTCATATCATGCATTCAAAAATCACAGAAAATACCACCACCTTTAAGTAAATCAGACTATTCTTAAAATTAACTCAATTTCTCATGCAATACATCACTTTTTTTTCTTTTCTTTTTATATTCAAGTTCAGTGAGTGGTACATGAAACATCTTTTCAGAATTAAAGCAATTAAAAGAAAACTAATCCTAGGATTCTAACTAATAAAAGATCATGCAACAGACAAAGTAAAATAGCAGAAAACCGGAACATAACATAGAAAAAAAAAGAAGGAATAAAAATGAAAGGAACTCAACCACCTTAGTTATCCTAGCGATTGCTTTATTTTTCAGGTTGTGCTCCTCCGTGAAGATGATTCGCCTCCCTTTTGGTGCCAGAAATACAATAAGGCAACGTCCAACAACACCAAACTTAAAGGTTTGCTTGTTCTCAAGCAAATAAGAACTGAAAATAGAAGAGACAAATATTATGAGGAGAGAAAAATAAAAGGATAAAAGAATAAGAGAGAATTAGGATCGGGAGAGAGAGAAAGAAAGAAAACTGGGTGGCGAACTAGTATGGCGAAAGCGACGCGAACGCGTGGGGCACGCGTTCGCGTGATTGCGTTTTAGTTAGTTGACGCGGTCGTGTCGGTCACGCGGTCGTGTGACCCATGTTATGCTTCAGGCACGAGTACAGCCTCGCGCCTGCACAACTCTCTGTTTGAATTTAAATATTTGCCAAATTTGGGGTGACGCGATCGCGTGGGGAATGCGATCGCGTGAGTGGCTTCAGAAGGGAATGACACAGACGCGTCGGCGACGCGTTCGCGTGATAGGGATTATGTGTCTAGCACCAAGCTAGCACCATTCCAGCACAATATTTGGTTGTGCACCCTTTTTACGTCGAAAATCAGGGCACGCGGCCGCGTGGGTCACGCGGTCGCCTGGGAGGCTAATATTCCCACATGACGCGGACGCGTCGGGGATGCGGTCGCGTGGGGCGATTTGTGCCACTGGCATGCCTCCAGCCACACTCCAGCGTGACTCTCTGTTCGTTTTTATTTTCTCCCCTCTCCTTGCGACGCGGACGCGTCGCTAATGCGGTCGCGTGGCGTGGCATTTTTTTTTTAGCTTGAGGTTTTCGGTTCCTGAGATGAAATAGCTACATGATCAGAAAATTAGTAAGAACTCAATAAAAATAAAATAAATGTGAAAACTACTATTACGAAAAACAACTAAGAATGAAAAGAAACGATCATACCACGGTAGGTTGTCTCCCACCAAGCACTTTTAGTTAAAGTCCTTACGTTGGACATGTGGTGAGCTCCTTGTCATGGTGGCTTGTGCTTGTACTGATCCAGGAATCCCCACCAATGTTTGTAATTCCAATGGCTACCGGGATCCCAAACCAGGCGTATAACGCCTTTGAGCAACTTGAAGCAAGTGACAAGGCCCCAAGAGAGTTGATTTTGGGGATGAATTCCAGGGTCTCAAATCTTGCTTTTACGTTCGTCTTCTTGTGGATCACCATTATTTCCACCTGGTGGCAAGCAATCTGAATTCTCACAGAGACATCCAAACAACCTTCTAGACCCATTCAAATTAGCTCTACACCAATCCTTGCACTTTAATTTGGAGCATGCAACCATACTGAACCTTGCTTGATATCTCTTGCCACTAACCATCTTCCTCTTACTCTTAATGCCACAAAGAGCTCTAAGTTGACCATCCGTCTCTAGTAGCCCATATTCAAGTGGGAAAGTACAGGTTAAGGATGGGAATTTTACCCACTTGATTGTTGTATTGGATGGTGATGGCTTTGGGAGAGGTCTTGCAAGCTCCACTCCCTTGTGTTCTTCTTTGAATTCTTCCACCTCTTTGCAAGCTTCCTCAATTTCAGCCTCTCTCTCTTGATGGCTTTCTTTTTTGCAATCTCTTCTTCATTACTTACCAAGGGCATTGGAGGTTGTGCATGTTCCTCTTCTTCTAATTGCTTGCTTATTTGGCTCATTTGCACTTCCAAGTTTCTTATTGAGGCTCTGGTTTCCTGTATAAAACTTTTCAAGATTGCTTCCAAATCATTGTTCTGTTGGGACTGAGAAGACCGAAACTGGTGGTTATTAGAATTATTCTGTTGAAAAACACCCTGAGAACTATGATTAAAATTTTGTGGCCTCTGAGGTTGCTCTCCCCACTCAAAATTTTGGTGTTGGGTGTTGATAGTTGGGACTTGCATGCCACTCATCTGTTGAGTAAGTAGACTTAATTGCTGAGTCATAAGCTTGTTCTGGGCAAGAATAGCATTAAGAGTTTCTACTTCCATAACACTCTTCTTCTGAGAAGTCTCAATATCTGATGGTGGCTATTGACATAGGTAGAAAGATGATAGTTCTTGGTAGTTGGAACATGGAGCACTGAAGTTTCTTTGGTTTTGGCTTTGCCAACCAAAATTTTGATAGTTCCTCCATCCACCATAGTATGAATCACTACTTGGATGTAAGTAGTAACCCATGTGATCTCTTTCCATTATTTTTCCTTAGCACAAAACACCAAAAAGGATTAAACGCACCATGTGGTAAACAGAAAAGCAAAGAAGACAAAACATAAATATTTTTTTAAAGAAAAATTACTACGGGGACACCAAACTTAATTTCAAAAATTACCAAAAATATAAGTGCTATTAAATAAGTTTTTTTTTGAAATTTTTTTTGTTTTTTTTTAAAATAGATTTTAATAAGAATAAAAATAAAGTGCCTAATCTAAGCAATCAAACAACTAATAGTTGTTAATCACAATCAATCCCCGGCAACGGCGCCAAAAACTTGGTGCGGTATTTACAACCCACACTACTTACAGGCAAGTGCACCGGGTCGTATCAAGTAATAACTTACGTGAGTAAGGGTCGATCCCACGAGGATTGATGGATCAAGCAACAATAGTATTTGATTGGCTTAGTTAGGCAAGCAGAAATTGGTTTTGAGATGTTCAAAAGGTTTATGTTCGAAATCAAAATATCAAAAGTATAGACAATTAAATAAATTGGGAATAAAATATGGATAAACAGTTAAGGCTTCAGAATTATCTATTTTTCCGGATTAACTTTTCTTACTAACTATTTTAATTATGTAGGATTTAATTTATGGCAAACTATATGTGACTAGACCCTAATTCCTTAGACCTTCCTAGTCTCCTCTAAAATTCATTAACTGCCAATTCCTTGGTCAATTAATTCTAATTAAAGGGTAAATGATCAAATTCCAGTTTGCATGCCACAAAAACTCTAATTGCCCAAAGAATAAAAGGATTATATGTCACGTATCCCGTTAAATCCAGATAATTAGAATTTAGGAGAATATGTTTTCAAGCTGTTGTCCAAGTATAGAGCTTTTCCAAGTTATACAAGAACTCAAATAGAAAGAGGGTCATATTTCCGTTCCACCCAAATTCATAAGATAAAGAACGAAAACAATTCTTAAATATAAATCCAAAACATAAATTAAAATAGAAAAAGTAATAAAATCAATCCATACAAATAGACAGAGCTCCTAACCTTAACAGTGGAGGTTTAGTTGCTCATGGAATGTAGAATGTAAATTTGTATAGAATTTCCTAATGGAATCCCTCTAATGTAATCTACCTAATAGAAGAGAAGTCTCCCCTTTTTATATCTAATCCTAATTAATTTAAAATCTAATTATCTAAAATAAAAATAAAAATAATATCTTTTCCTAAAAGTTAAGATTTGAATTTAAATTCGAATTAATTAACAGATTTTCAGTTGATGGGTGGGGACCACTTGCTTTCTCCATTCTACAGCTTCTAATCTGTGTTTTATGGGATGGAAAGTGGGTCAAAACAGCCCAGAAATCACCTCCAACATTTTCTGTATTATTGCAGATCACGTATGTGACGCATCCGCGTCGTCCACGCGCTCGCGTCATATATGCAGATTCCAGTCCACGCGTTCGCATCAGGCACGCGATCGCGTCATTGCGATTTCTCCATTCCGCGCGGTCGCGTGAGCCATGCGTCAGCATCGGTCTTCGCTGGTCATCTCTTTGGTTTCTTCTTTTTCTCTGCAGAAACTTCATCAAATCCCTCCGAGTGCTACCTAAAATAAATAAAATTGCGCAAAACTCAAAATAGCATCCATAGTGGCTAAAATTTAATTAATTCTTAATTAAACTCAACAAATTAAATACAAATTCACTAGGAAAAGATAGATAAGATGCTCACGCATCACTTATCATAAAGAGTCGCCCTTTTACAAAGCACTTAGCAAAAAAAAATAAACTTTGAAAAAAAGAAAGAAGGATCAATAAGAAAGAAATCTCAAAGGATGCAATCAAGAAAGTGACCAAGGAGTTGATAAAGGCTTGAAACCTAAAGGGGAGGAACCTAAGTTGCTATGCATGAAACCCCATAAACCAGGAATTCTACTTCTATTTTATCTTCTCTCTCTTTCATTTCATTCTTCTTATGCTTCAGTACTTGCTTAGGGACAAGCAAGCTTTAAGATTGGTGTTGTGATGCCAGGGCATCTAGGCCAGTTTCACTGACCCTTTTTTTACTGTTTTAGGGTAGTTTCATGCATTTTCTTAGTGAATAAGACAAGTTTTAGATGAAAATACACTCACACCTTGATTCAAGCAACTAGTGTGAACTTTGCATGATTTCATGAGAATTTTGCTAGAATTTCATGATAAATTGATGATGCATAATCTCATGACTTTGGCTAGAGCTTTGATGCACTTTAATTGCTTGATTTCAGGGCAAAGGAAGCAAGGAAGAACCACGTTAGTATTCACGTTAACCTAGTTAACATGAACACTAACGTGGTAAAAAGCTTACAACGTTAATGAGAAAAGTGATCACCAATAACGCTTGCGAAGCCATCCATAGCTCATGTTACTTGCCACGTTAACTAAGTTAACGTGGTAGTTAACGTAGAAGCAAAAGGGAACTGCAACGTTAAGAGAAAACGTGAACACCAATAACATTTTCCTCCAACGTTAGTGGTAAAAGTGAACACCACTAACGTTGGAGAACTTGGCAATGATCCACGTTAAGAGTCATGTTAACTTAGTTAACGTGAACTCTAACGTGGAAGAGGAAAACAAAATCCAACGTTAGTGACACTCACTTTTGTCACTAACGTTGGACCAACTAGCATTGCCTACGTTAACTTTCACGTTAAGACCATTAACGTGAAAGTTAACGTGGAGTTGAGATCAAAGGGCCAACGTTAGTGACACTCACTTTTGTCAGTAACGTTGGAAGATGGCATCACTACTACGTTAAGAGCCACGTTAACTTAGTTAACGTGAGTTCTAACGTAGAGAATTTGGGCATTTGGAGCGTTAGTGACAAAGGTGAGTGTCACTAACGCTCTCAAAGGTGAGACACACCCACGTTAAGAGTCACGTTAGCTACACTAACGTGAACTCTAACGTAGGAACAAAAGGCACCAAACAACGTTAATGGGAAAAGTGATTCCCAATAATGTTCGCGAAGGGGTATAAGCCAACGTTATTGGGAAAAGTGAGTCCCAATAACGTTGGCCAAAAATTGAGAAGGCAACGTTAGTGGTCACGTTAAGACCACTAACGTTGGAGTTAACGTGGGTACATAAGGGTGGAACGTTAGTGGAAAAAGTGAATGCCACTAACATTCTCGAACCCATAATGGCACTCAACGTTAATCTCAATAAATACCCAAGCCTAATTCATATTTCTCTGCAAGCTGGGCCCACTAAAGATGAGAACTACTTCAACTCAAGATCCAAAGCCCACATCCAAGACTTGAAGAATTCACTAGAAGATCAAGAGGAGTAGTATATATAGGAGTAGTTTTGAACTATAGAGAAGCTGGGCACTTTTGGGAACTACTCTCTATAGATTTACTTTTCTGCACTTTAAGCATGGATTCTTCTTTTCTGCCATTTTTCATTTCTAGAGCTATGAACAACTAAACCCCTTTCATTGGGTTAGGGAGCTCTGTTGTAATTTGATGGATCAATTATAGTTTTCATTCTTCTTCTTCTTTCTTTTCTCTTGGTCTTACTAGAAAGCTTTCGATCTTAATTCAATTGGTTAGTTGTCTTGGAAAAGAAACTCTCCATAATTGGATCTCCTTTGAGCCTTGGAAAAGGGATGAGGAGATCATGCTAGAAATGCTTTCTCATGTTGGACCAAATTGGGGTTTGGGCGGATATAGTGACATGTAATCCTCCCAACACTTTGATTTGGAAATACATGTGGTATAATCAGTGACCACACTTCATCTCTTCCCATAAGCAATTAAATCAAGGAATTGGGCAATTGTTCAAGCTTAGAGAGATTGGATTGCCAAGGAATTGGGATCCAATCACTTAAGATTGCCAAGGAGATTAATGAATGCATTGATTGAGGAAGAGATAAGAATGAACTTGATCCAGAGAATGCAACATCTCCTGAACCCAATGATTACCCCATTTCTGATCTTACCCATTCTCTTTACTTTCTGCCATTTATTTTCATGCTCATTACCCCGAATCCCCATTTAAGATTCTGCACTTTAATTTCTGTTATTTACTTTCCAGACATTTAAATTTCTGAAAGTTCTCAATCTAATTTCGGTTTAGCTCAACTAGCATATTCTTCTAACTAAAGTTGTTTGACCAATCAATCCTTGTGGGATTCGACCTCACTCTATTGTGAGTTTTACTTGACGACAATTCGGTATACTTGCCGAAGGGAAATTTGTTGAGAGACAAGTTTTCATGCATCAGCTAGCCCCCAAACGTGATCAAGAGATCAAAAGTGATCCAAAGATAGTCTCAAAAATGATCTAAAGATCTGAATACAATAGTAAAAAGTGCTATTTATACTAAACTAGTAAACTAGGTTTACAGAAAATGAGTAACTAAGTGTAGATTGTGCAGAAATCCACTTCCGGGGCCCACTTGGTATGTGTTTGGGCTGACCATTGAAGCTTTCATATGCATATGCTCCTCTTGGAGTTTAAACGCCAGTTTTGGTTCTAGTTTGTGCATTTAACTCCAGCTTTGGTGCCAGTTCTAGCGTTTTACGCCAGAAAAGGGTCTCTCGTGGGCGTTTGGAAGCCAGTTTGGGCCATCAAATCTCGGATAAAATATGGACTATTTCACATTGCTGCAAAGCCCAAGATGTCTTCTTTCTAACGCAATTGAGAGCGTGCCAATTGAACTTCTGTAGCTCCAGAAAATGCACTTCAAGTGCAGGGAGGTCAGAATCCAACAGCATCTTCAGTCCTTTCTTATCCTCTAAATCAGATTTTTGCTCAGGTCCATCAATTTCAGCCAGAAAATACCTGAAATCACAGAAAAACACACAAACTCATAGTAAAGTCCAGAAATATGATTTTTTCATAAAAACTAATAAAAATATACTAAAAAGTAACTAAAACATACTAGAAACTACCTAAAAACAATGCCAAAAAGCGTATAAATTATCCGCTCAACACAACACCAAACTTAAATTGTTGCTTGTCCCCAAGAAACTGGAAACAAAATAGGATAAAAAGAAGAGAATATACAATAAATTCCAAAACATCAATAAAGCTTAGTTCTAAATAGATGAGCGGGCTAGTAGCTTTTTGCTTCTGAACAGTTTTGGCATCTCACTTTATCCTTTGAAGTTCAGAATGATTGGCATTTATAGAAACTCAGAATTCAGATAGTGTTATTGATTCTCCTAGTTCAGTATGTTGATTCTTGAACACAACTACTTTATGAGTCTTGGCCGTGACCCTAAGCATCTTGTTTTCCAGTATTACCACCGGATACATAAATGCCACAAACACATAACTAGGTGAACCTTTTTCAGATTGTGACTCAGCTTTGCTAGAATCCCAGTTAGAGGTGTCCAGAGTTCTTAAGCACACTCTTTTTGCTTTGGATCATGATTTTAACCACTCAGTCTCAAGCTTTTCACTTGGACCTTCATGACACAAGCACATGGTTAGGGACACCTTGATTTAGCCGCTTAGACCCAGATTTCATTCCTTTGGGCCGTCCTATCCATTAATGCTCAAAGCCTTGGATCCTTTTTACCATTGCCTTTTGGTTTAAAGGACTACTGGCTTTTTCTACTTGCTTTTTCTTTTCTTTTTCTCTTTTTTTCTTTATTATTATTTTTGTTCGCCACTTTTTTTTTCGCAAGCTTTTTATTTTTTTCACTGTTTTTTCTTGCTTCAAGAATCAATTTTATGATTTTTTTCAGATTATCAATAACATTTCTTTTTTTTTCATTATTCTTTCAAGAGCCAACAATTTTAACATTCATAAACTTCACTATCAAAAATATGCACTGTTCAAGCATTCATTCAGAAACAAAAAGTATTGCCACCACATCAAAATAATTAAACTAATTTCAAGATAGAATTTGAAATTCATGTACTTCTTGTTCTTTTGCAATTAGAAACATTTTTAATTTAAGAAAGGTGAGGGATTTATGGGACATTCATAGCTTCAAGGCATAGACACTAGACACTAACAATCATGTAATAAAGACACAAACAGAGACAAATATAAAGAATAAAAAATTGAAAAATAGAAAAACAAATATCAAGGAAATTAAAGAATGGGTCCACCTTAGTGATGGCGACTAGTTCTCCATCTTAAAGATCCTATGGATTGCTTGAGCTCCTCAATGTCTCTTCCTTGCCTTTGTTGTTCTTCCATCATGGCTCTTTGGTTTTCTCTAATTTCATGAAGGATGATGGAATGCTCTTGGTGCTCCATCCTTAGTTCCTCCATATTGGAACTCAAATCTCTTAGAGAAGTGTTGAGTTGTTCCCAATAGTTGTGTGGAGGAAAATGCATCCCTTGAGGTATCTCAGGGATTTCTTGATGAGGGACTTCCTCATGCGTTTGTTGAGGTCCATGAGTAGGCTCTCTTGTTTGCTCCATCTTCTTTTTAGTGATGGGCTTGTCCTCTTCAATGAGGATGTCTTCCTCTATGACAATTCCAGCTAAACTACATAGGTGACAAATGAGATGAATAAAGGCTAACCTTGCCAAAGTGGAGGGCTTGTCAGCCACTTTGTACAGTTCTAGAGGTATGATCTCATGAACTTCCACTTCCTCTCCAATCATGATGCTATGGATCGTGATAGCCTGATCCACAGTTACTTCGGATCGATTGCTAGTAGGAATGATAGAGCGTTGGATGAACTCCAACCATCCTCTAGCCACAGACATAAGGTCAAGCCTTCTTAGTTGAACCGGCTTGCCTTTGGAGTCTCTCTTCCATTGAGCTCCTTCCATACAGATGTTCATGAGTACTTAGTCCAACCTTTGATCAAAGTTGACCATTCTTGTGAAAGGATGAAGATCTCCTTGCATCATTGGCAAATTGAATGCTAACCTCATATTTTCCGGACTAAAATCTAAATATTTCCCCCGAACCATTGTGAGCCAATTCTTTGAGTTCGGGTTCATGCTTTCATCATGGTTCTTGGTGATCCATGCATTAGCATAGAACTCTTGAACCATTAAGATTCTGACTTGTTGAATGGGATTGGTGAGAGCTTCCCATCCTCTTCTCCTAATCTCATGTCGGATCTCCAGATATTCGCTCCTTTTAAGCTTGAAGGGGACCTCGGGATTCACCTTTTTCTTGGCCACAACTTCATAGTAGTGGTCTTGATGGACCTTTGATATGAATCTTTCCATCTCCCATGACTCAGAGGTGGAAGCAATTGCCTTCCCTTTCCTCTTCCTTTAGGTTTCTCCGGCCTCAGGTGCCATTAATGGTTATGGAAAATTAAAAAGCAAGGCTTTTTCCACACCAAACTTAAAACGTTTACTCGTCCTTGAGCAAAAGAAGAAAGAAGAGAGTAGAAGAAGATGAAAAGTGGGAGATGGATGCTTGAGAGGGTTCAGCCAAGGGGGGTTTTGAGTGTTTGTGATGTGTGAAAATGAAGGATTAAGGAGGGGTATTTATAGGGTAAGAGAGGGAGTTGGTTCGTGTGAGATGGGGTGGGTTGGGAGGGAAATGGTTTGAATTTGAGTGGTGGGGGTAGGTGGGTTGTATGATGGGTTTATGCGAATTAGGGAATGGATGTAAGTGGTGTTTTGGGTAGAGTGTTATGGAGAAGTGTGAATAGGAGAGAGAGTAAGATGGGGTAGGTGGGGATCCTGTGGGGTCCACAAATCCTGAGGTATCAAGAATTTTTCATCCCTGCACCTTTCTGGCATTAAACGCCCTCTATGTGCCATTCCTGGCATTTAAACGCCGGGCTAATGCCCTTTTCTGGCGTTTCAACGCCAGTCTGCTACCCTTTTCTAGCGTTTAAACGCCAGTCTGCCTGCCAGTTCTGGTGTTTAAACACCTAGAATGGTGCCAGGATGGGCATTTAAACGCCTATTTTTCTACCTTTACTGGTGTTTAAACGCCAGTTTGCCTGCCAATTCTGGCGTTTAACACCCAGAATGGTGCCAGGCTGGGCGTTAAACGCCCTTTATGGTATCCTTACTGGTGTTTAAACGCCAATAAGCTCTTCCTCCATGGTGTGCTATTTTTGATGCTGTTTTTTATTTTGCTTTAATTTTTGCAGTTATTTTTGTGACTCCACATGATCATCATCCTAAAGAAAACATAAAATAACAATGGAAATAAAATAAAAGAGTAAATAATATAGATAAATAAAATTGGGTTGCCTCCCAATAAGCGCTTCTTTAATGTCAATATCTAGACAAGAAGCTCTTACAAAGCTTCACAGATGCTCAGAGCATGATTGTGGCCTCCCAACACCAAACTTAGAGTTTGGATGTGAGGGCTTTGCTTGACTCTGCATGGAGGGAGTTGGATGAAGCTTTTCATGCTTCTTCTCCATGTTTACAGAGAAAAATTCTTGAGCCTTAACACAAGGTAGTCCTCATTCACTTGAAGGACTAACTCTCATCTGTCCACATCAATTATAGCCTTTGATATGGCTAGGAAGGGTCTTCCAAGGATGATGAAGTCAGCAGGGATGTAAAGGCCTTCAACCTTTACCAAGACATCCTCTACAAGTCCATAAGCCTTTTTCTTTGATTTGTCTGCCATCTCTAGTGAGATTCTTGTAGCTTGTACCTCATAGATCCCTAATTTCTCTATTACAGAGAGTGGCATGAGATTGATACTTGATCCTAGGTCACACAGAGCCTTTTCAAAGGTCATGGTGCTTATGGTGCATGATATCAAGAACCTTCTGTGATCCTCTTTCTTTTGAGGTAATTTCATCTGAATCAATGCATTTAGTTCACTGATGAGTAATGGAGGTTCATCCTCCCAAGTCTCATTACCAAATAATTTGGCATTCAGCTTCATGATTACTTCTAGATACTAAGCAACTTGCTCTTCAGTAATAACTTCATCTTCTTCAGAGGAAGAATACTCATCAGAGCTCATGAATGGTAATATGAAATTCAGTGGAATCTCTATGGTCTCTAGATGAGTCTCAGATTCCTGTGGTTCCTCAATAGGGGACTCCTTGTAGTCCAGTGCACCTCCCATGAGGTCTTCCTTACTGTGAATCACGTATTCCTCCTCTTCTATAGGTTCGACCATTTTTGTTGTATTAATGGCCTTGCACTCTCTTTTTGGATTCTCTTCTATATTGCTTGGTAGAGTACTAGGAGGAGTTTCAGTAATTCTTTTACTCAGCTGACCCACTTGTGCCTCCAAATTTCTTATGGAGGACCGTGCCTCATTCATGAAACTGAAGGTGGTCTTAGATAGATTAGAGACTATGTTTGCTAAGCCAAAGAGGCTCTGCTCAGAATTCTCTGTCTGGTTTTGAGAAGATGATGGAAAAGCTTTGCTATTGCCAAACCTGTTTCTCCCACCATTATTGTTGTTGAAGCCTTGTTGAGGCTTCTGTTGATCCTTCCATGAGAAATTTGGATGATTTCTCCATGAAGCATTATAGGTGTTTCCATAGGATTCTCCCATGTAATTCACCTCTTCCATTGCAGGATTCTCAGGGTTATAAGCTTCTCCTTCAGAGGAGGCGTCTTTAGCTTGCAATCCAGTCAGACTCTGAGAAATCATATTGACTTGCTAAGTCAATATTTTGTTCTGAGCCAATATGGCATTCAAAGTGTCAATCTCAAGAACTCTTTTCTTCTGAGTCACCCCATTATTCACAAGATTTCTCTCAGAAGTGTACATGAACTGGTTATTTGCAACCATTTCAATGAGTTTCTGGGCTTCTGCAGGTATTTTTAAATGAAGAGATCTACCAGCAGAGTGGTCCAATGACATCTTGAATAACTCAGACAGACCATCATAAAATATACATATGATGCTCCATTCTAGAAACATGTCAGAAGGACACCTTTTGGTCAATTGCTTGTATCTTTCCCAAGCTTCATAGAGGGATTCACCTTCCTTCTGTCTGAAGATTTGGACATCCACTCTGAGCTTACTCATCTTTTGAGGTGGAAAGAATTTGGTCAAGAAAGCATTGACTAGCTTGTCCTAAGAGTTCAGGCTTTCTCTAGGTTGTGAGTCCAACCATGTTCTAGCTCTGTCTCTCACAGCAAAAGGGAAAAGCATAAGTCTGTAGACCTCGGGATCAACCCCATTGGTCTTAACAGTATCACATATCTGCAAGAATTCAGATAAGAACTGATTAGGATCTTTTGATGGAAGTCCATAAAACTTGCAGTTCTGCTGCAATAGAGAAACTAATTGAGGCTTAAGCTCAAAGTTGTTTGCTCCAATGGCAGGAATTGAGATGCTTCTTCCATAGAAGTTTGAAGCTAGTGCAGCATAGTCACCAAGCATCTTCCTTGCATTATTGTTATTATTTTCGGTTGCCATGTCTTCTTCTTTTTCGAAAATTTTTGTCAGGTCCTCTCCAGAGAGTTATGCTTTAGCTTCTCTTAGCTTCCTCTTCAGAATCCTTTCAGGTTCAAGATCGGCTTCAACAAGAATATCCTTATCCTTGTTCCTACTCATGTGAAAAAGAAAAGAACAGAAAAGAAGAGAAATCATCTATGTCACAGTATAGAGATTCCTTTGTGTGAGTAGAAGAAGAGAAGAAGAGAAGAATGAGGTAGAGAGAAAATAAAGAGAATTCGAACACAGAGTGGGAGAGAGGGTTTGAATTTTAAGAAATAGAGAAGTGTTAGTAAATAAATAAATAAATAGAAAGAGATGAGAGAGAGGGAATTCGAATATTAAATAAAAGGAAAAATATTTTTGTTTTTATTTTAAATATTAGTTAGTATTCGAAAATTAAGAAAGGAATAAAATAAAATTAGAGTTTAAAATAATTAGTTAATTAAAAAGATTTTTGAAAAAGTTGTTAGTGATTTTCGAAAATTGAGAAGTGAAAAAGTAGTTAGATTGTTTTGAAAAAGATAAGAAATAGTACTTTTGAAAAGATAAGAAGTTAGAAAAAGATTTTGAAATTAAAATTTGAAAAGATATGATTGAAAAAGATTTTATTTTTAAAATTAAAATTGATGACTTGACTAAAAATAAACTAAAAGATATGATTCTAGAATTTAAAGATTGAACCTTTCTCAACAAGAAAGTAACAAGCTTAAAATTTTTTTAATCAAATCCTTAATTGTTAGCAAGGTTTTCGAAAATATGAAATAAAAATAAGAAAAAATTTTTGAAAATTAATTTTTAAAATTTTCAAAAATATTAAGAAGAAAAATAAAAAAGATTTGATTTTTGAAAAAAGATTTGAAAAGATAGAATTTTTAAATTGAAATTTTGACTTGACTAACAAGAAATAACTAAATTTAAAAAAAAATTGACTGAGTCAATCCAAAATTTTGAAATTTATGAGAGAAATAAGGGAAAGATATTTTTTATTTTTGAATTTTTAATGAGGAGAGAGAAAAATACAAAAATGACTCAAAACATGAGAATTTAAGATCAAAACAAAAAATGCATGCAAGAACACTTTGAATTTCAAGATGAACACCAAGAACACTTTGAAGATGATGATGAACTCAAGAACTTATTTTTGAAAAATTTTTAAGAAAAGAAACACATGCAAGACACCAAACTTTTGACTCTAAAAATTCGAAAATGCATATGAAAAACAAGAAAAGACACAAAACAAGAAAATCACAAGATCAAACCAAGATAATCATCAAAAACAACTTGAAGATCATGAAGAACAAAATGCATGAATTTTCAAAAAATGCTAGAAAAATAAAAACATGCAATTAACACCAAACTTAAAATTTGACACTAGACTCAAATAAGAAATGCAAAATATTTTTGATTTTATGATTTTATAAAAAATTTTGTAATTTTTTGAAAATTGTTTTGAAAAAAACAAAAAAGAAGAGAAAAAATTTTTTGAAAGATTTTTGAAAACTTTTTGAAAATAGAACAAGAAGAAAATTACATAATCTAAGCAATAAGATGAACCGTCAGTTGTCCAAACTTGAACAATCCCCGGCAACGGCGCCAAAAACTTGGTACACGAAATCGTGAGTTCACACTTTTCCCACAACTCTGCGCAACTGACCAGCAAGTGCACTGGGTCGTCCAAGTAATACCTTACGTGAGTAAGGCTCGATCCCACGGAGATTGTCGGCTTGAAGCAAGCTATAGTCATCTAGTAAATCTCAGTCAGGCGGATTCAAAGGGTTATGAGGTTTTGATGATTAAAAAAGAAATAAAACATAAAATAGGATAGGGATACTTATGCAATTCATTGGTGGAAATTTTAGATAAGCGTATGGAGATGCTTTGTTCCCTCTGAGCCTCTGATTTCCTATTGTCCTCATCCAATCATGCGTACTCCCTTCCATGGCAAGTTGTATGTTGGTGGATCACTGTTATCAATGGCTATCATCCGTCCTCTCAGCGAAAACATATCCGCTACGGATTCCCGCATGGCTAATCAGCTGTCGATTCTCGATCGTGTCGGAATAAGATCCATTGATCCTTTTGCACATTGTCACTGCGCCCAACAGTCACGTGTTTGAAGCTCGTCACAGTCATCCCATCCCAAATCCTACTCGGAATACCACAGACAAGGTTTAGACTTTCCGGATCTCAAGAATGCTGCTGATGAGCGGATAATTTATACGCTTTTTGGCATTGTTTTTAGGTAGTTTTAAGTAGGATCTAGCTACTTTTAGGGATGTTTTTATTAGTTTTTATGCAAAATTCACATTTCTGGATTTTACTATGAGTTTGTGTGTTTTTCTGTGATTTCAGGTAATTTCTGGCTGAAATTGAGGGACCTGAGCAAAAATCTGATAGGAGGCTGACAAAGGATTGCTAATGCTGTTGGATTCTGACCTCCCTGCACTCAAAATGGACTTTCTGGAGCTACAGAATTCCAAATGGCGCGCTCTTAACTGCGTTGGAAAGTAGACATCCAGAGCTTTCCAGAAATATATAATAGTCCATACTTTATTCGAGTTTAGACGACGCAAACTGGCGTTTAACGCCAGTTCCATGCTCCATTCTGGAGTAAAACGCCAGAAACATGTCACAAACCAGAGTTAAACGCCAAACAGACATTACGACTTGGCGTTTAACTCCAAGAGAAGCCTCTGCACGTGTAAAGCTCAAGCTCAGCCCAAGCACACACCAAGTGGGCCCCGAAAGTGGATTTCTACACTAAGACTTATTTCTGTAAACCCTAGTAACTAGTCTAGTATAAATAGGACATTTTACTATTATATTAAACATCTTTGGTCTCAGTTTTAATCAATTGTTCATCTTAGGAGACTATTGATCACGTTTTGGGGGCTGGCCGCTGGCCTCTCTGCCATGCCTGGACCAACACTTATGTATTTTCAGCGGTAGAGTTTCTACACACCATAGATTAAGGTGTAGAGCTCTGCTGTACGTCAAGAATTAATGCAATTACTATTGTTCTTCTATTCAATTCAAGCTTATTCTTATTCTAAGATATTCGCTGCACTTCAACCTGATGGATGTGATAATCCGTGACACTCATCATCAACCGTCCTTATGAACGCGTGCCTGACAACCACTCCCGTTCTATCTTAGATTGAGCGCGTGTCTCTTAGCCTCCATTCCGAAAGATCAGAGTCTTCGTGGTATAAGCCAGAATTATTGGCGGTCATTCTTGAGAATCCGGAAGTCTAAACCTTGTCTGTGGTATTCCGAGTAGGATTCAGGGATTGAATGACTGTGACGAGCTTCAAACTCACGATTGTTGGGCGTAGTGACAGATGCAAAAGAATCAATGGATTCTATTCCGACATGATCGAGAACCGACAGATGATTAGCCGTGCTGTGACAGAGCATTTAGACCATTTTCACTGAGAGGATGGGAAGTAGCCATTGACAACGGTGATGCCCTACATACAGCTTGCCATGGAAAGGAGTAAGAATGATTGAATGAAAGCAGTAGAAAAGCAGAGATTTAGAAGGAACACAACATCTTCAAGCGCTTATCTAAAATTCCCACCAATAAATTACATAAGTATCTCTATCTTTATTTTATGCTTTATTTATCTTTATATTCAAAAACCATTATAACCATTTGAATCCGCTTAACTGAGATTTATAAGATGACCATAACTTGCTTCATACCAACAATCTCCGTGGGATCGACCCTTACTCACGTAAGGTATTACTTGGACGACCCAGTGCACTTGCTGGTTAGTTGTGCGAAGTTGTGACAAAGTGTGATTCACGTTTGAGAGCTCCAAGTCTATTGGCGCCATTGTTGATGATCACAATTTACGCGCACCAAGTTTTTGACGCCGTTGCCAGGGATTGTTTGAGTTTGGACAACTGACGGTTCATCTTGTTGCTCAGATTAGGTAATTTTCTTTTCAAAAAATTTTCAAAAATCTTTCAAAAATTTTTCTTTGTTCTTGTTTTATCCAAAAAGTAATTTTCGAAAAAAAATTATAAAAAAATTAATAAAATCATAAAAACCAAAAATATTTTTGTGTTTCTTGTTTAAGTCTAGTATCAATTTTTAAGTTTGGTGTCAATTGCATATTTTTAAAAATTTGTGCATTTTTTGAAAACTCATGCATGATGTTCTTCATGATCTTCAAGTTATTCTTGGAAAGTCTTCTTGTTTGATCTTCATATTTTCTTGTTTTGTGTCTTTTGTTGTTTTTCATATGCATTCTTGCATTCATAGTGTCTAAGCATGAAAAATTTCTAAGTTTGGTGTCTTGCATGTTTTTCTTTTCTTGAAAATTTTTCAAAAATAAGTCTTGATGTTCATCTTGATCTTCAAAGTGTTCTTGGTGTTCATCTTGATATTCATAGTGTTCTTGCATGCATCATTGGTTTTGATCTAAAATTTTCATGTTTTGAGTCATATTTGTGTTTTTCTCTCTCATCATTAAAAATTCAAAAATAAAAAATATATTTTCCATGTTTTGCTCATAATTTTCGAAATCTTTGAGTTGACTTAGTCAAAAATTTTTAAAATAAGTTGTTTCTTGTTAGTCAAGTCAAGATTTCAATTTTAAAATCCTATCTTTCCAAAATCTTTTTCAAAAATAAAATCTTTTTCATTTTTCTTTTATGATTTTCAAAAAATTGAAATATTTTTCAAAATCTTTTCTTATTTTTATTTCAAAATTTCGAAAACTTTACTAACAATTAATGTGATTGATTCAAAAATTTGAAGTTTGTTACTTTCTTGTTAAGAAAGGTCAATCTTTAAATTCTAGAATCATATCTTTTAGTTTCTTGTTAGTCAAGTAATTAATTTTAATTTTAAAAAAAATCAAATCTTTTTCAAACCATATCTTTTTTTTAAAATTGAATTTCAAATCTTTTTCAACTAATTGACTTTTGTTTGTTTTACTATTTCTTATCTTTTTCAAAACCACATAACTACTTTCCTCTCTCTAATTTTCGAAAATTACCTCTCTTTTTTAAAAAAATCTTTTTAATTAACTACTTGTGTCAAACTTTTAATTTTAATTTTATTTCTTCTCTTAATTTTCGAAAATCACTAACCAATTTTTTCAAAAACAATTTTCGAAATTCTCTCCCTCTCATCTTCTTCTATTTATTTATTCAATTGCTAACATTTCTCTTCATCTCAAAAATTCGAACCATCTTCTCTCTTCTGTGTTCGAATTTTTCTTCTCTTTCATCTATTCTCCTCTTTTTCTACTCACATAAAGGAATCTCTATAATGTGACATAGAGGATTCCTCTTCTTTCTTTGTTTTCTTCTCTTTCATATGAGTAGGAACAAAGAAAAACGCATTCTTATTGAAGCTGATCCTAAACCTGAAAAGACCTTGAAGAGGAAGCTAAGAGCAGCTAAAGCACAGTACTCTAAAGAGGACCCAACTGAAATTTTCGAACAGAAAAAGAATATGGCAGCCGAAAATAATAACAATAATGCAAGGAAGATGCTTGGTGAATTTACTGCACCAAATTCCAAATTACATGGAAGAAGCATCTCAATCCCTGCCATTAGAGCAAACAATTTTGAGCTAAAACCTCAATTAGTTTCTCTGATGCAACAGAATTGCAAGTTTCATGGACTTCCATCAGAAGATCCTTTTTAGTTCTTAACTGAATTCTTGCAGATCTGTGATACTGTTAAGACCAATGGGGTTGATCCCGAGGTCTACAGGCTTATGCTTTTCCCTTTTGCTATAAGAGACAGAGCTAGAGTATGATTGGACTCTCAACCTAAATATAGCGTGAACTCTTGGGATAAGCTGGTCACAGCCTTCTTGGCCAAGTTCTTTCCTCCTAAAAAGCTGAGTAAGATTAGAGTGAATGTTCAAACCTTTAAGTAAAAAGACAGTGAATCCCTCTATGAAGCTTGGAAAAGATACAAGCAGCTGACCAAAAAGTGTCCTTCTGACATGCTTTTAAAATGGACCATCCTGGATATATTCTATGATGGTCTGTCTGAATTGTCTAAGATGTCATTAGACCATTCTGCAAGTGGATCTATTCACCTGAAGAAAATGCCTACAGAAGCTCAGGAACTCATTGACATGGTTGCTACTAACCAATTCATGTACACCTCTGAGAGGAATCTTGTGAGTAATGGGACGCCTCAGAAGAAGGGAGTTCTTGAAATTGATACTCTGAATGTCATATTGGCTCAGAACAAAATGTTGACTCAGCAAGTCAACATGATCTCTCAGAGTCTGAATGGATGGCAAAATACATCCAACAGTACTAAAGAGGCATCTTCTGAAGAAAAAACTTATGATCCTGAAAACCCTGCAATGACAGAGGTGAATTACATGGGTGAACCCTATGGGAACACCTATAATTCTTCATGAAGAAATCATCCAAATTTCTCATGGAAGGATCAACAAAAGCCTCAACAAGGCTTTAATAATGGTGGAAGAAATAGGCTTTGCAATAGCAAGCCTTTTCCATCATCTTCTCAGCAACAGATAGAGAATTCTGAGCAGAGCCTTCTAGCTTAGCAAATATAGTCTTTGATCTATCTAAGGCCACTTTAAGTTTCATGAGTGAAATAAGGTCTTCTATTAGAAATTTCGAGGCACAAGTGGGCCAGTTGAGTCAGAATATCACTGAAACTCCTCCTAGTGCTCTCCCAAGTAATACAGAAGAGAATCTAAAAAGAGAGTGCAAGGCCATTGATATAATCAAAATGGCCGAATCCAAAGAGAAAGGGGAGGACATGAATCCCAATGAGAAAGACCTCATGGGACGTCTCCCAGACAGAAAGGAGTTCCCTATTGAGGACCTAAAGGAATCTGAGGCTCATATAGAGACCATAGAGATTCCATTAAACTTCTTTCTGCTATTCATGAGCTCTGAGAACTATTCTTCCTCTGAAGAGGATGAAGATGTAACTGAAGAGCAAGTTGCTCAATATCTAAGAGCCATCATGAAGCTAAATGCCAAGTTGTTTGGTAATGAGGCTTGGAAAGATGAACCTCCCTTGCTCATTAGTGAACTAGATACATGGGTTCAGCAAACCCTACCTCAAAAGAAACAAGATCCTGGTAAATTCTTAACATCCTGTACCTTGGATACCATGACCTTTGAGAAGGCTCTGTGTGACCTAGGGTCGGGTATAAATCTTATGCCACTCTCTGTAATGGAGAAGTTTATGGCAGAAATCTCATTAGAGATGGCAGACAAGTCAATAAAATAAGCTTATGAATTGGTAAAGGACGTGTTGGTAAAGGTTAAAGGCCTTTACATCCCTGCTGATTTCATAATCTTAGACACTGGGAAGGATGAGAATGAATCCATCATTCTTGGAAGACCCTTCCTAGCCACAGCAAGAGCTGTAATTGATGTTGACAGAAGAGAGTAGTCCTTCAATTGAATGGGGACTACCTTGTGTTTAAAGTTCAAGAACCTTCCTCTGCAACCATGAAAAAGAGGCACGATAAGCTTCTCTCAATACAGAGTCAAACAAAGCCCCGCAATCAAACTCTAAGTTTGGTGTTGGGAGGCCACAACCAAACTCTAAGTTTGGTATTGAACCCCCACATTCAAACTCTAAGTTTGGTGTTGGGAGGTCCCAACAATACTCTGAACATCTGTGAAGCTCCATGAGAGCTCATTGTCAAGCTATTGACATTAAAGAAATGCTTATTGGAGGCAAACCAATTTTTATTTATCTATATTTCTATTGTTCTTTTATGTTTTATTAGGTTCATAATCATGTAGAATCACAAAACAATTACAAAAATTAAAAACAGAATAAAAAACAACAGAAGAAAAAACACACCCTGGAGGAAGAGCTTACTGGCGTTTAAACGCCAGTAAAGAGTATCTGGCTGGCGTTCAACGCCAGAACAGAACATGAAGCTGGCGTTGAATGCCAGAAACAAGCAGCAGTCTGGCGTTTAAACGCCAGGATTACACCCTGAGAAGAGCTGGCGTTAAACGCCAGAAACAAGCATGGAAGTGGCGTTTAACGCCAGAAACATGCTGCAGATTGGCGTTGAACGCCCAAATCAAGCATGGAAGTGGTGTTTAACGCCAGAAACATGCTGCAGTCTGGCGTTAAACGCCAAGATTGCATACAGAGGGCGTTTTACACACCTAAAGGGTGCAGGAATGAGAAATCCTTGACACCTCAGGATCTGTGGACCCCACAAGATCACCTCAGGATCTGTAGACCCCACAGGATCCCCACCTACCTCAACTCACCTTCTCTTTTCTTCACACAATCCGATAACACTCTTCCCCAAACACCTCAATCTCTCTTCCCCATCACCTCTTTACCACTCACATTCAACCACTCTTTCCCATAAAACCCACATACCTTCAAATTCAAAATCTCTTTCCCACCCAAACCCACTCTAAATGACCGAACCCTACTCCCTCTCCCTCCACTATATAAACCCCTCCACACTTCTTCATTTTCACACAACACAACCCTCTCTTCTCCTTCTTGGCCTAATACACATCTCTCTCCCTCTCCTCTATATCTTCTTCTTCTTCATCTATTATTTCTTCTTTTGCTCGAGGGCGAGTAACATTCTAAGTTTGGTGTGGTAAAAGCATAATTTTTTTGTTTTTCCATAACCATTGATGGCACCTAAGGCCGGAGAAACCTTTAGAAAAAGGAAAGGGAAGACAAAAGCTTCCACCTCCGAGTCATGGGAGATGGAAAGATTCATCTCAAAAGCCCATCAAGACCACTTCTATGAAGTTGTGGCCAAGAAGAAGGTGATCCCTAAGGTCCCTTTCATGCTCAAGAAAAATGAGTATCCGGAGATCCGACATGAGATCCAAAGAAGAGGTTGGAAAGTTCTTACCAACCCCATTCAACAAGTCGGAATCTTAATGGTTCAAGAGTTCTATGCAAACGCATGGATCACTAGGAACCATGATCAAAGTATGAACCCGAATCTAAAGAATTATCTTACAATGGTTCGGGATAAATGCTTAGATTTCAGTCTGGAAAATGTAAGGTTGACATTCAACTTGCATATGATGCAAGAAGATGCACGCCCCTACACTAGAAGGGTCAACTTTGATTAAAGGTTGGACCAAGTCCTCATGGGCATATGTGTGGAAGGAGCTCAATAAAAAAGAGGCTCAAAAGACAAACCGGTTCAATTGAGAAAACTGGACCTTAAGCATGTGGCTAGAGGATGATTGGAGTTCATCCAACGCTCCATCATCCCTACTAGCAACCGATTCGAAGTAACTGTGGATCAGGCCATCATGATCCATAGCATCATGATTGGAGAGGAAGTAGAAGTTCATGAAGTCATCTCTCTAGAACTCTACAAAGTAGTCGAAAAGCCCTTCACCTTGGCAAGGCTAGCATTTCCTCATCTCATTTGCCATCTATGCTATTTAGCTGGAGTTGTCATAGAAGGAGACATCCCCATTGAAGAGGACAAACCCATCACTAAGAAGAGGATGGAGCAAACAAGAGAGCCCATTCATGGATCTCAAGAGACGCATGAAGAAGCTCATCATCAAGAAATCCCTGAGATGCCTTAAGGGATGCATTTTCCTCCAAACAACTATTGGGAACAACTCAACACTTCTCTAAAAGGATTGAGTCATGACATGAACCAATTAAAGGTGGAACATCAAGAGCACTCCATCATTCTTAATGAGATTAGAGAAGATCAAAGAGCTATGAGGGAGGAACAACAAAGGCAAGGAAGAGACATAGAGGAGCTCAAGAACACCATTGGTCCTTCAAGGAGAAGGCGCTACCATCACTAAGGTGGACTCATTCCTTAACTTCCTTGTTCCTATCTCTCTACTTTTTGGTTTTTAAACTTCATGTTTGTCTATGTTTGTGTCTTTACTACATGATCATTAGTATTTAGTAACTATGTCTTAAGGCTATGAATAATTCCATGAATCCTTTACCTTTCTTAAATGAAAAATGTTTTTAATACAAAAGAACAATAAGTACATGAGTTTCGAATTCATCCTTGAATTTAGTTTAATTATATTGATGTGGTGACAATACTTTTTGTTTTCTAAATGAATGCTTGAACAATGCTTATTTTTTATCTTGTTGTATATGAATGTTAAAATTGTTGGCTCTTGAAAGAATGATGAACAAGAAAAATGTTATTGATAATCTGAAAAATAAAAAATAATTGATTCTTTAAGCAAGAAAAAGCAGTGAAAGAGAAGAAGCTTGCGAAAAAAATATAAAAGAAAAAGAAAAAAAGCAAGCAGAAAAAGCCAACGGTGTAAATGTTAGTTTAGAAAATTCCCTATACTTGATAATTACTTGTGCTTTACTTGATAATTACTTGTGTTTTACTTGTATGAATTACTTGTGTTTTCTACTGAGATTGAGGAGGTTCGATAGGTGGTGGCGATAGGATCGCATGGCGGTTAGGCTGGTGAAGGCTGTAAGACAACGGTGTGAATGTTAGTTTAGAAAATTCCCTAAACTAGATTACCCCATTTTTATTATGGTTTTAAAGTTATGGTTTTAAATTTAGTTATGCTTTGAGTCTAAATCTTATGCCGGATATGAAGTTCTAGGATTGTCTCTAGCATGCCGGGATCTTATATCTTACATTACTGGGCATTGTTATCATACTAAGAACCTTCGGTTCTCATACCATATTCTTTTGTTGTTTTTCATATGCAGGTTGTAATCCACCTCGGTAAATTGCGAGATGGTAACAAAGCCGAGGATCTTGATTATCTTTTGGAGTCATTTTGGATATTTTGTTTAGTAGTCTCACTTTTTTATCTTTATTTTCCTTAGAGGCTAACTTTGAGAGATATGTTTTATATGCTGTTTTAACTTTCAAAACTCTGTATGTATGTATATAACTAGTCGGCCTAAACTCCGTGGGTTGCGGCTAGTACTTACAAGAATACACATCTATTGCCACGCTTTTAAAGCGTGGCGAGAAACTAAAAAAAGTGTGGCGATAGCTTTTTGCCACGCTTTTTGAGCTACCACCATGCTTTTGAAAGGATGACTTCTGAAAGGGTGGCGGTTGCTCTATCGCCACACTTTTTTCAGCCTATCACCACACTTTTTTTGCCATGCCTTTTACAAATTGCCACTTTTAAAAGCGTGGCTGTATGTGGGAGATACGACCACGCTTTTAAAGCGTGGCGATAGGGAGAGATACAGCCACGCTTTAAAAGCGTGGCGATAGGGAGAGATAGGGCCACGCTTTTAAAGCGTGGCGAAAGCCTTGTCAAATTAAAAAAAAAAATCTTTTCCTTGATCTACATCGCTGAACAATATAAATTTTCGGTCTTTTTTTATTACGAAACTTATAAATATAATATACAATTTTTATTACAAGACAAATCAAACAGTTATTAGTGACGACTTTTGCTATAATTGTTTTATACATTAGAAAACTAATACTCAAATACAAAAAATATATTAAAATTTGCAACAAAATCTAATGCTACATTGAAAATACTTTTTCAATGGAAAGAGCCAATCCATAATTGATTTTTGTTTTGGGTTGATTATTTCCTTGTAAATATATATTATAGCTCGTTACATACATGCATTCAAAACAATACTAGAACGAGAACATAAGAAAATTCAGATACAACTACAAAATCACTTTTAAATCAGCCCCATAATTAATTCCTTATGAAAAGGTAAGCCAAATAGAAAGCACACACATATTTATTCTTATAATTGACACATAATTCAATGATAACGTAGATAAATTTCAAACTGATAATATATTTGAAATTCTCCTTTTTTTAATTCAAATAAAAAATAAATTCAAAGTCTATATTGGAAGTCAAACATTCGTATGTATATATATCTGTAGCTATAATATATATTGCTCTTTGCTCATGACCACTCACTGTCAATGATTTATCAAATGAAATTAACTCAGCAGCATACAAAAATGGTTACCTAAGTAGTGGTTTCAGTGCTTGGAGTTCTTTACAGATCAGTTCAGTGGCAAAACCGACTAGTTTTGTGAATCTGTGATAAAAATTGACAAATTCTCACTTAGACAACCCTCCAATGGACATGAATAATGAAACCCAAACAGCTAATTAAAAATTGCAAGAGAGTAGAATGTCCTTAAATGGCCTAATGCATTTGTTCTTTCTACTACTACTAAAATCCACTCATCATGCTGTGCCATTTATACTTCTATACTCCCAAGTCCTAACCCATAATTTTGTTTTCAATTTTCTTAAACTTTAATACAATTTAAATAACTGTGGTAACACCAATTGAAAAACATGAATAAACTTATATTTCTTTTATACAAAAAGTGGTTGCTAGTTAATGCAAAGTATAAAGTGGGTTGATGTGAATGTGAAGGAATAAAAAAGGGAAAATGGAAGCAAGTGTTGGGAGCTGCTGATTGCTGATGGGGAAATGCATTAGGACCCCCTTCCCTTCAATTTTAATTAATGCCTACAAGCTACAATGCCAGTGCAATTTACAAGCAATAAATACACTAACTACACTAAATTGTTCAAAAACACAAACTACACTAACTCTATACAATCATTTGGCTTGAATGGCAATAGAAGTAGATCAAATAAGGCTTATTTTGAATAAGTAAAAAGCATTAATTTATTTGAAAGCATAGGGTATTCTTTCAATTATTTCCAAATAAAGCCTCCACTTTAAGCATGTCATTGCAAAATACCAAAATGGAACAATTTCTTTTCAAGTCCTTCAAATCCGTAACTCTTTTCTCTCTTCCTACTTGACGTTTTCTTAATCTAACGATTCCATATATCTTTGCAATAGAATCTCTTGTATTAATCATTAATCCTAAACAATACAAACAAAATTACAACAAATACATCCCCACAAAAGATTTAAACAGATCTTCTTAATAATTAATTTCATATGGAAGCAAAAAAATCTTACTCACATCACACACCCCTCAGCGGGGGCTTTTCTCCCTTCTTAAACTTCTGTTGTCACACCTTTTTTACTTGTTCTTTGTTTAGCAACTATCTGACAACTATCCTCCCTCTTCACGTGACTGGCTTTCCCTGCAATCTTTGTATCAAACTGTTTCCATGTTTTTACGAAAATAAAGTGTAAAATTATCCTCTCTAATGTGTCATCATATAATATCAATGATTTGCAAATTTTTAATACAGAAAATAATTATACATTTAATCAATCCAATACATAATAAAAATTTGGATAAAAATAAACTTTTAGAACACGCATTAAACATACTAAACAAGTATTTCTAAGTTTTATAATTCTATGAGAATAAGAATGATAGAAAAAATTAATTATCTAGAGTTTAATTCAAACATGATACTCTATATTAAAATAAGATTTGTGAGGAAATTTACTAAAATGTAAAATGTAAATATTCAATTCTCTCTAGCTTCTTCACAATCATCACTTCCAACATACTAAATGATATCGACATCAGCAGGGCTTAGCTTATTCAACCTTTTTAATTAATAATATTATTACAGAAAAATACTAAGAGCACCATAATTTAGCTGATATATATGATAAAATTCAACTATTTTATTATCTTATCAACTAGTTTTTCCTCCCTCTACATGTGCCGTGAAATGAATTTCAGTTAGTTAAATATCTTTCATACTTTTTATAAGGAAGAGCAGAGCGAAACATTTTATTTTATGAGTGTGAAACCCCCTAGAAAGCTCAAATGTTTTCTATGCGAATTCACCAAATGAGAAACAGATTCTTAACCTAGCGAAAGCTAAAACGAAATCAAAGGCACAAAACTAACAAGAGCAATACACGCGTGCCTAGGGTTCATTTCGATGTATTTGAAACACATGATTCTGTAGGAAGCAGAAAGTAAATAAGCTAATAAAGAAAAGTGAATTCAGGAGAGTAATTAGATGAGTGGGGGAGTATGAAGTGGTAGAAAACGATGGAAGAGCTTACATTGAAGGGGCTGGGATCTTGTGGAGCTATGCCCAGCAGAGACGAATGCACCAGCAGGGAAAATTGAGCAAAGCAGAGGTGAACTCACCAGCAGGGAAAATCGAGGCAAACACGAACGAGGGATGTAGCACACGCGAGGCGGAGGCGCGGTGGAGGGGATGTAGCAGCGCGATGACAAGGAAGGCAATGGTGAGGGTTAGGGCATGGTGGCAGGAAGATGCAGAGGAGATCGGCGCTAGTGACGACGCTAGTGACGAGGAGGAGACGAGGCTAATGGCACAACGGGGATCTGCCCTCTTCCAAGGTTGCCATGGAGATGAGAGTTGAGAGTTGAGAGCAACGAGGGTTTGTTTGTTCAATAAAGAGCGAGGAGGAGATCCGGATCGAAGCTTATGGGTCATAAGGGTTTCATTGTTCAATAACCCTTTGACAACGCTTCATAACCGCAACCATAATGAAGATCTGTTGCCACGTTTTTTAAACGACCATGTTTCACTCTATAGCCACGTTTTTGAAGTGTGGCAAAAAAAAACGTGGCCATATCTCTAATCAATTGCCATCTCTCCAAAAGCGTGGCCGTTGACCTTTTTCGCCACGTTTTTAAAGCGTGGCAAGAAAAAACGTGACCAAATCTCTATTCAATCGCCACCCTCACAAAAGCGTGGTCATTGATCATTTTTTGCCACGCTTTACTTTTAAAGCGTGGCAAAAAAAGCGTGGTCATAGGCCTTTTTTGTAGTATGGCTATTATACTCATACATTTATAAATGCCTTGTTATCTTGTATCTACATCTTATGCCTTTAGGCTTGTAGTTTTCGTATGAACATTTTGCGCTTTTCTATATCTGTTTTTAAGCTAAAGTTCTTCATCAGGCTTCTCCCATTACTACTTCTTTCTCTATATATATATATATATATATTCATTAATATGCAAAGAAAAGTCACATTAGACATAAACACCTATATTTATTCTTCTTCAACTTACAAAAAAAAAGTATATCATCAAAACATATATACATCACACATATACTAGCTAGTACACACTATACAACACACATCCACATCATAATATGTACAACTCTTCACACATATTCTTTTCACAAAAGAGGGAAAAACAGTAGCAAAGAAAAAAGAATAAACCATCATTCAGGATAGCAATAATAAGAACCATAAAAAGTGGAAAATCAAACTTCCATATGAGAACCAGCAACATGAAACTGAGCTGTAAGCATACCAAAAATGTAGAAGGAACCAATAATTGAAGACAAGTGCAAAGAGAATTCGTGGATGTTATCAACCCTAACTTAATCACACTCCAAAGAACATAACTTGAGCTAATAGAGGTCCAAATGAAACAGTTTTAGTGGCATTAAAGCCAACTTTCAAGGCTTTTAAACAATATATAATAGTCCATGATTACTCTCTGGCCTCACATCGTTCAATGCCGTGACATTGGCGTTCAACACCACTCCGCATCCCACATTCACTACCTCTATGGATCCATAGCGTTTAACACCACAGCATTGGCATTTAACGCTACTCCATACCTTCCCACTATCATGAAGACCCATATATGGTGTTCAACACTAAGCCAGCAGCATTCAACACCATTTCACTTCCCACATGCAACAACCTAAAATCACAATTGGCTTTCAATGCCAGCAAACCCGCGTTCAATGCCAAGATCCCAGTGAAGAAGTGCGAAATGGCGTTCAACGCCACTCCAGCAATGTTGAACATAAGACCTACAGAAAGGAGTGCACAATTTGTTTCAAAAGTGGCATTTGATGCCACTAAACCAGCGTTCAACGCCGTTGATCTGCAGATGGCCCAGAGCCCGAAATCAATCACTTTGCAATTTGATTGGATTGAAAAAAGATATGTTTAGATACAGAATTTTAGTTTTGGAATTGAAAATTTGGATTTACTTTAAAAGGAGGAGAGTCAGCGCCACTTCTTCTTCCCTAGTTTGAGTTTTTAGTTTTTACACAATAATAAGGATTTTAATTTGCTACACTATGAGCAACTAAACCTCCACTATTAATATTAGAAACTCTATTTATTTTGATGGATTAATATTATTGTTCCTCTATTTTGATTAATGCATTGATATTTTATTTGAGAATTGAGTTTCGTTCTTCATCTTAAGGGTTAAAGTATATTGAAAAATAACTTTAGTTTGAATTGAATTCCTATATTATCTTGGAAAAGTTAATTTTTGGAATTAAGCTAGAAACTCTTTCTCATGATTCTTTAATTGTCAGGTGGTATTTAATGAGCGGATATTTTATACGCTTTTTGGGGATAATTTCATGTAGTTTTTAGTATGTTTTAGTTAGTTTTTAGTATATTTTTATTAGTTTTTAGGTAAAACTTATATTTCTGGACTTTACTATGAGTTTCTGTATTTTTCTATGATTTCAGGTATTTTCTGGCTGAAATTGAGGGATTTGAGCAAAAATCTGATTCAGGCTGAAAAAGGACTGCTAATGTTGTTAGATCCTGACCTCCCTGCACTCGGAATGAAATTTTTGGAGCTACAGAAGTCCAATTGGTGCGCTCTCAATTGGGTTGGAAAGTAGACATCTAGGGCTTTCCAGAAATATATAATAGTCCATACTTTGCTTGAAGAAAAATGACGTAAACTGGCATTTAATGCTAAATGCCAGTTTCATGTTCCATTCTGGCGTTAAACGCCAGAAACATGTTACGAGTTGGAGTAAAACGCCAGAAATAGGTTACAACCTGGCGTTTAACTCCAAAAACAGCCTAGGCACATGGAAAGCTCAAGTCTCAGCCCCAGCACACACCAAGTGGGCCCCGGACGTGGATTTCTGCACTATCTATCTTAGTTTACTCATTTTCTGTAAACCTAGGTTACTAGTTTAGTATTTTAACTACTTTTAGAGATTTATTTCTGTACCTCTTGACATTTTAGATCTGAACTTTGTACTTTTTGACGGCATGAGTCTCTAAACTCCATTGTTCGGGGTGAGGAGCTCTGTTGTGTCTTGATGGATTAATGCAATTATTTCTGTTTTCTATTCAAACACGATTGTTTCTATCTAAGATATTCATTCGCACTTCAATATGATGAATGTGATGATCCGTGACACTCATCACCATTCTCAACCTATGAACATGTGCCTAACAACCACCTCCGTTCTACATTAGATTGAATGAGTATCTCTTGGATTCCTTAATCAGAGTCTTCGTGGTATAAGCTAGAATCCATTGGCAGCATTCTTGAGAATCTGGAAAGTCTAAACCTTGTCTGTGGTATTCCGAGTAGGATTCAGGGATTGAATGACTGTGACGAGCTTCAAACTCACAAGGGTTGGGCGTAGTGACAGACGCAAAAGGATCAATGGATCCTATTCCAGCATGAGTGAGAACCGACAGATGATTAGCCGTGCAGTGATAGCGCACCTGGACCATTTTCACTGAGAGGACGGATGGTAGCCATTGACAATGGTGATCCACCAACACACAGCTTGGCATAGGAGGAACCTTGCGTGCGTGAAGAAGAAGACAGGGGGAAAGCAGGGATTCAAAAGACAAAGCATCTCCAAGACTCCAACATATTCTCCATTACTGCATAACAAGTATTATTTAATCCACGCTTTTTATTTACTACCAATCAAAACTGAGAATTATTATTATCCTGACTAAGAGTTACAAGATAACCATAGCTTGCTTCAAGCCAACAATCTCCGTGGGATTCGACCCTTACTCACGTAAGGTATTACTTGGACGACCCAGTGCACTTGCTGGTTAGTGGTACGAGTTGTGAAAAGTGTGATCTACAATTTCGTGCACCAAGTTTTTGGTGCCGTTGCCGGGGATTTTTCTTGTTTGAACAACTAACGGTGAATCTTGTTGCTTAGATTAGGAAAATTTTGTCTTTTGGGTCAGAGTCTTTTATTTTCTTTTCAAAAAATTTTTTTTTCAAAAATATTATTTTTCTTTATTAGTTTTTAATTTTTCTTGGAGTCTTTTGTTTGAGTTTAGTTTCATATCTTAAGTTTGGTGTCAATTGCATGTTTTTGTTTTCCTTTAAAAATACCTTTTTAAAACACGTTAAATTTATAGCTCAGTTGGTTAGAGCGTTGTGCTTGTGTTCTTGGTAATTGGGTATCTTCCTTTTAAAACTTTTTCAAAAATAATTTTTCTTTGATTAAATCTTGTGCCAAACTTTAAGTTTGGTGTTCTCTTGTTAATTTTTCTTTAGTTTTCAAAAATTTTATTTTGGTTTTCTAAAAATTTTATGTTTAGTGTTATATCTTCATGTTCTTGTTGTTCTTGTGAGTCTTCCTTGTGTTTTGATCTTAAAATTTTTAAGTTTGGTGTTCCTTGGTGTTTTCCCTCCAAAATTTTCAAAAACAAGGAGCATTAGATCTAAAAATTTTAAGTTGTGTGTCTTTTGTGTGTTTTTCTCTTCCATCATAAAACTCAAAATTAAAAAAATATCTTCTCTAACTATTTTTGAGCAAATATTTCAAATCATATCCTTTTAAAAAAATTCAGATTTCAATTTCAAAATTTTATCTTATCATATCTTAGTTGTCAAGTTTTTAAAAATCATATATTTTTCAAATCATATCCTTTTAAGATTTTTAAAATTGTATCTTTTTCAAAAATATCCTAACCAATTTCTCTCTCCTCCTTTTTTCAAAAATCTTCATAAAATATTTTCAAATTTTTTTAGTTTTTTTATTTTACTATTTCAAAAAATATATATATATAAATAAATAAATAAATATAAAATAAAATTTTTATCTACATCATCTCCCTTACTCCATCATGGACCTAAGTGGAAATGAACAGTCCAGAAGGACTCTGGGGTCATATGCTAACCCCACTACTGCTTCATATGAGAGTAGTATCTGTATACCCTCCATCGGAGTTAGTAGTTTTGAGTTGAATCCTCAGCTCATTATGATGGTGCAGCAAAGTTGCCAGTATTCTGGTCTTCCACAGGAAGAACCTATAGAGTTTCTGGCACAGTTTTTACAAATTGCTGACACAGTACATGATAAGGAAGTAGATTAGGATGTCTACAGATTATTACTGTTTCCATTTACTGTAAAAGACCAAGCTAAGAGGTGGTTAAATAACCAACCTAAGGCTAGCATAAGGACATGGAAACAACTGTCAGAAAATTTTCTGAATCAATATTTTCCCCCAAAACGGATGACACAACTGGTGCACGAAATTGTGTATGCCAATATTAATGGACTATTTAACACAGCTTCGTACCACTAACCAGCAAGTGCACTGGGTCGTCCAAGTAATACCTTACGTGAGTAAGGGTCGATCCCACAGAGATTATTGGTTTGAAGCAAGCTATGTTTATTTTATTATTCTTAGTCAGGATATTAATTAAAATTATCAGTTGGAATTATTAGAAAAATAAAAGAGTGTGAAATAGTTACTTGTTGTGCAGTAATGGAGAATATGTTGGGGTTTTTGGAGATGCTTTGTCCTCTGAATCCCTGCAACATAATGCTTACTCACTTTCATAAATGAAAGGCTCCTTCCATGGCAAGCTGTATGTAGGGAATCACCATTGTCAGTGGCTACCTCCCATCCTCTCAGTGAAAACGGTCCAGATGCTCTGTCACAGCACGGCTAATCAGCTGTTGGTTCTCGATCATGTTGGAATAGGATCCATTGATCCTTTTGCGTTTGTCATCACGCCCAGCAATCGCGAGTTTGAAGCTCGTCACATCCATTCAATCATTGAATCCTACTCGGAATACCACAGACAAAGGTTTAGACTTTTCGGATCCTCAAGAGTGGCCGCCATCAGTTCTAGCTTATACCACGAAGATTCTGATTAAGGAAGCTAAGAGATACTCATTCAATCTGATGTAGAACGGAGGTGTTTGTCAGGCACACGTTCATGGATTGAGGAAGGTGATGAGTGTCATGGATCATCACCTTCTCCATAATTAAGCGCAAATGAATATCTTAGATAAGAACACGCATGTTTGAAAGGAGAAACAGAAACAATTGCATTAATTCATCGAGACGCTGCAGAGCTCCTCACCCCCAACAATGGAGTTTAGAGACCATGCCGTTAAAGTGTATAAAATTCAGATCTGAAAATGTCATCAGGTCCAAAATAAGTCTCTAAAAGTTGTTTAAATAGTAAACTAGTAACCTAGGTTTACAGAAAATGAGTGAACTATGATAGATAGCGCAGAAATCCACTTCTGGGGCCCACTTGGTGTGTGCTGGGGCTGAGACTTAAGCTTCTCACGTGCCTGGGCTGTTTTGGGCGTTCAACGCCAGGTTGTAACCTATTTCTGGCATTGAACTCCAACTTGTAACTTGTTTCTGGCGCTGGACGCCAGACTGCAACATGAAACTGGCGTTGAACGCCAGTTTACGTCGTCTATCCTTGAGCAAAGTATAGACTATTATATATTGCTGGAAAGCCCTGGATGTCTACTTTTCAACGCAATTAAGAGCGCGCCATTTGAAGTTCTATAGCTCCAGAAAATGCGCTTTGAGTGCATGTAGGTCAGAATCCAACAGCATCAGTAGTCCCTTTTTCAGCCTGAATCAGATTTTTGCTCAGCTCCCTCAATTTCAACCAGAAAATACCTGAAATCACAGAAAAATACACAGACTCATAGTAAAGTCCAGAAATATGATTTTTAATTAAAAACTAATAAAAATATACTAAAAACCAACTAAATCATACTGAATACTAAGTAAAAACAATGCCAAAAAGCGTATAAATTATCCGCTCATCACAACACCAAACTTAAATTGTTGCTTGTCCCCAAGCAACTAAAAATAAAGTAGGATAAAAAGAAGAGAATATACAATGAATTCCAAAAACATCTGTGAAGATCAGTCTTAATTAGATGAGCGGGGCTATTAGCTTTTTGCTTCTGAACAGTTTTGGCATCTCACTTTATCCTTTGAAGTTCAGAATGATTGGTATCTGTAGGAACTCAGAATTCAGATAGTGTTATTGATTCTCCTAGTTCAGTATGTTGATTCTTGAACACAGCTACTTTATGAGTCTTGGCCGTGGCCCTAAGCACTCTGTTTTCCAGTATTACCACCGGATACATACATGCCACAGACACATAACTGGGTGAACCTTTTCAGATTGTGACTCAGCTTTGCTAAAGTCCCCAATTAGAGGTGTCCAGGGTTCTTAAGCACACTCTGTTTTTTTGCTTTGGACCTCGACTTTAACCGCTCAGTCTCAAGTTTCCACTTGACACCTTCACGCCACAAGCACATGGTTAGGGACAGCTTGGTTTAGCCGCTAAGGCCAGGATTTTATTCCATTAGGCCCTCCTATCCACTGATGCTCAAAGCCTTGGATCCTTTTTATTACCCTTGCCTTTTGGTTTAAAGAGCTTTTGGCTTTTTCTGCTTGCTTTTTCTTTTTCTTGCTCTTTTTTTTTCGCATTTTTTTCTGCAAGCTTTGTTCTTCACTGCTTTTTCTTGCTTCAAGAATCATTTTTATGATTTTTCAGATTATCAAATAACATTTCTCCTTTTTCATCATTCTTTCAAGAGCCAACAATTTTAACATTCATAAGCAACAAATTCAAAAGACATATGCACTGTTCAAGCATTCATTCAGAAAACGAAAAGTATTGCCACCACATCAAAATAATTAAACTATTTTAAAATTCGAAATTCATGTACTTCTTTTTCTTTTTCAGAAAATAATTTTCATTTAACAAAGGTGATGGATTCATAGGACATTCATATCTTTAAGACATAGACACTTAGATACTAGTGATCATATAGTAAAGACACAAACAAAACATGAAGCATAGTAAACAAAAAACAGGAAAATAAGAACAAGGAGATTAAGGAATGGGTCCACCTTAATGAGGGTGGCGTCTTCCTCTTCTTGAAGGACCAATGGTGCTTTTGAGCTCCTCTATGTCTCTTCCTTGCCTTTGTTGCTCTTTCCTCATAGCTCTTTGATTTGCAGTCAATTGCTCTACCACTGAATTATGGAAAAACAAAAGCAATGCTTTTACCACACCAAACTTAAAAGGTTTGCTCGTCCTCGAGCAAAAGAAGAAAGAAGTGAAGAAGATGGAGGAGATGAAAGTGTGTGAATGGGTGGGTTTGGGAGGGGAATGGTTTGAATTTTAATGGTGAGGTAGGTTGGGATCCTGTGGAGTCCACAGATCCAGTGGGGTCAAGGATTTAGCATCCCTGCTCCAATTAGGCGTACAAAATGCCCTTACTGTGCAATCCTGGCGTTTAACGCCAGACTGCTGCCTATTTCTGGCGTTAAACACCCAAATGTAGCCTGTTTCTGGCGTTTAACGCCAAACTGATGCTTGTTTCTGGCGTTTAAACGCCAGAATGATCTTCCTCCAGGGTGTGCTATTTTTCATTCTGTTTTTGATTTTCCATTTGTTTTTGTGACTTCACATGATCATCAACCTAAAGAAAACATAAAATAGCCATGGAAAATAAATAGATATAATTAAATAATATTGGGTTGCCTCCCAACAAGCGCTTCTTTAATGTCAATAGCTTGACAGTGAGCTCTCATGGAGCCTCACAGATAATCAGAGCAAGGTTGGGACCTCCCAACATCAAACTTAGAGTTTGAATGTGGGGGTTCAACACCAAACTTAGAGTTTGGTTGTGGCCTCCCAACACCAAACTTAGAGTTTGACTGTGGGGGCTTTGGTTGACTCTGCAGTGAGAGAAGCTTTTCATGCTTCCTCTCCATGGTTACAGAAGGAGAACTTTGTGTCTTATAGTTTGCAATGTCTGCAAACCACAGAGCTTCCTGAATACCAAACAATTGCTCATCCAAAAAGGTTTCAGAGATCTCAGTAGGAGGGAGGGATGCTCCTGCTACTGGTTCTATCCGGGACAGGTGATCAGCTACTTGATTCTCTGTTCCTTTTCTGTCTCTTATTTCTATATCAAACTCTTGCAGAAGCAACACCCATCTTATGAGCCTGGGCTTTGAATCCTGCTTTGTGAGTAGATATTTAAGAGCAGCATGGTCAGTGTACACAATCACTTTTGATCCTACTAAGTAGGATCTAAACTTGTCAATGGCATAAACCACTGCAAGTAATTCTTTTTCTGTGGTTGTGTAATTTTTCTAGGCATCATTTAAAACACTGCTAGCATAATAAATGACATGCAGAAGCTTGTTATGCCTCTGTCCCAATACTGCACCAATGGTATGGTCACTGGCATCACACATTAGTTCAAAGGGTAATGTCCAGTCTGGTGCAGAAATAACTGGTGCTGTGACCAGCTTAGCTTTCAGGGTCTCAAACGCCTGCAGACACTTTGTGTCAAACACAAATGGCGTGTCAGCAGCTAGCAGATTGCTCAGAGGTTTTGCAATTTTTGAAAAATCCTTTATAAACCTCCTATAGAATCCTGCATGCCCCAGAAAGCTTCTGATTGCCTTAACATTGGCAGGTGGTGGTAATTTTTCAATTACTTCAAATTTAGCTTGATCCACCTCTATTCCCTTGTTTGAAATTTTATGCCCAAGGACAATCCCTTCAGTCACCATAAAGTGACATTTTTCCCAATTTAAAACTAGGTTGGTCTCTTGGCATCTTTTCAGAACAAGTGCTAAATGGTTAAGGCAGGAGCTGAATGAGTCTCCAAATACTGAAAAGTCATCCATGAAGACTTCCAGAAACTTCTCTACCATATCAGAGAAGATAGAGAGCATGCACCTCTGAAAGGTTGCAGGTGCATTGCACAGACCAAAAGGCATCCTTCTGTAGGCAAACACTCCAGAAGGACATGTGAATGCTGTTTTCTCTTGGTCCTGAGGATCTACTGCAATTTGGTTGTAACCTGAATAGCCATCCAAAAAGCAGTAATATTCATGACCTGCTAGTCTCTCTAGCATCTGGTCTATGAATGGTAAAGGAAAATGATCCTTCCTGGTGGCTGTATTGAGCCTTCTGTAGTCAATACACATACGCCACCCTGTAACTGTTCTTATAGGAACCAGTTCATTTTTTTCATTATGAACCACTGTCATTCCTCCCTTCTTAGGGACAACATGGACAGGGCTCACCCAGGGGCTATCAGAAATAGGATAGATAATCCTAGCCTCTAGTAACTTAGTGACCTCTTTCTGCACCACCTCCTTCATGGCGGGATTTAGCCGCCTCTGTCGTTGAACCACTGGCTTAGCATCATCCTCCAATAGGATCTTGTGCATGCATCTGGCTGGGTTAACGCCCTTAAGATCACTTATGGACCACCCAAGAGCTGTCTTGTGTGTCCTTAGCACCTGAATTAGTGCTTTCTCTTCCTGTGGCCCTAAAGCAGAGCTTATGATTACAGGAAAAGTGTCACCTTCTCCCAAAAATACATATTTCAGGGATGGTGGTAGTGGTTTGAGCTCGGGTTTAGGAGGTTTCTCCTCTTCCTGAGGAGTTTTCAGAGGTTCTTTTATTTCCTCTGGTTCCTCCAGATCAGGCTGAACATCTTTAAAAATGTCCTCTAGCTCTGATTCAAGACTCTCAGTCATATGGACCTCTTCCACCAGGGAGTCAATAATATCAACGCCCAGGCAGTCATCTGATGTGTCTGGATGTTGCATAGCTTTGACAACATTCAACTTAAACTCATCCTCATTGACTCTCAGGGTTATCTCCCCTTTTTGGACATCAATGAGGGTTCGTCCAGTTGCTAGGAATGGTCTTCCTAAAATGAGAGTTGCACTCTTGTGCTCCTCCATTTCCAGCACTACAAAGTCAGTAGGGAAGGCAAATGGCCCAACCTTGACAATCATGTCCTCAATTATGCCTGATGGGTATTTAATGGAGCCATCAGCAAGTTGAAGACAGATCCGGGTTGGTTTGACCTCTTCAGTCAAGCCAAGCTTTCTGATAGTGGATGCAGGGATTAGGTTGATGCTTGCCCCAAGATCACATAGAGCTATCTTGGTGCAGTTACCCTCTAATATGCATGGTATCATAAAGCTCCCGGGATCTTTAAGCTTTTCTGGGAAGCTTTTTAGAATGACTGCACTGCATTCTTTAGTGAGGTAAACTTTTTCAGTTTCCCTCCAATCCTTCTTATGACTTAAGATCTCTTTCATGAACTTAGCATAAGAGGGTATTTGCTCAAGTGCCTCTGCAAACGGAATCTTTATTTCAAGAGTCCTGAGGTAGTCTGCAAAGCGGGCAAATTGCTTATCCTGTTCTGCTTGGCGGAGTTTTTTAGGATAAGGCATTTTGGCTTTGTATTCCTCAACCTTAGTTGCTGCAGGTTTATTGCCTACAGATGTGGATTGGGAAGCCTTTTTAGAAGGGTTGTTATCAGCACTTGTATGTGTCTGATCCCCCACTGGCATTTGAATACCAGGGGTGGAAGCTGGAGTGGCGTTAGACGCCAGCTCCTTACCTGTTTCTAGCGTCTAAACGTCAGAACTGTGCTCCTTTTGGGCGTTCAACGCCAAACCCTTGCTTGTTTCTGGCGTTGAACGCCAGGAATGAGCATGGTTTGGGCGTTTAGCGCCAGCATTATTCCTCTCTGGGCTCTGATTGTCCTCAGAGGGATTTTGAGTAGCCATTTGTTCATTTCTTGGCTTCCTGCTGCTTTGAAGTGAGGTATTTAATGTTTTCCCACTTCTTAATTGAACTGCTTGGCATTCTTCTGTTATTTGTTTTGACAGTTGCTTTTCTGTTTACTTCAACTGTACTTCCATATTCATATTAGCCATTCTTGTTTCTTGTAATATCTCGTTGAACTCGGCTAGCTGTTTTGTTAGAAAGTCTAATTGCTGATTGAATTCATTAGCCTGATCTACAGGACTGAGTTCAACAGTTACTGTTTTAGCTTCTTCTTTCATGGAAGATTCACTGCTTAGGTACAGATGCTGATTTCTGGCAACTGTAACAATAAGCTCTTGAGCTTTTTCAATTGTTTTTCTCATATGTATAGATCCACCAGCTGAGTGATCTAGAGAAATCTGAGCTTTTTCTGTAAGCCCATAGTAGAAGATGTCTAATTGCACCCACTCTGAAAACATTTCAGAGGGGCATTTTCTCAGCATCTCTCTGTATCTCTCCCAAGCATCATAAAGAGATTCATTATCTCCTTGTTTGAAGTCTTGGATGCTCAGCCTTAGCTGTGTCATCCGTTTTGGAGGAAAATAGTGATTCAGGAATTTTTCTGACAGCTGTTTCCATGTCCTTATGCTGTTCTTAGGTTGGTTATTTAACCACCTCTTAGCTTGATCTTTTACAGCAAATGGAAACAGTAATAATCTGTAGACATCCTGATCTACTTCCTTATCATGTACTGTGTCAGCAATTTGTAAAAATTGTGCCAGAAACTCTGTAGGTTCTTCATGTGGAAGACCGGAATACTGGCAGCTTTGCTGCACCATGATAATGAGCTGAGGATTCAACTCAAAGCTACTAACTCCAATGGAGGGTATACAGATACTACTCCCATATGAAGCAGTAGTGGGGTTAGCATATAACCCCAGAGTCCTCCTGGACTGTTCATTTCCACTTAGTTCCATGATGGAGGAAGGGAGATGGTATGGATGTTGATATTGTCTATTTTATTATAAGAATAATTTTTCAAATAATAAAATAAAACAAAAACCGAAATAAAAATAAAATAAATAAAGAAAGAAAATTAAAAATTTAAATTTATAAAAATTTGAAAAAGTTTATGAAGATTTTCGAAAAATTTGAGGAAAAAGAGAAAGTGGTTAGGATATTTTTGAAAAAGGTAATAAAATATATATTAAAAATATCTTTTTTTTAAAAAAATACTTAAAAAGATAAGAATTGAAAAATTTTGAAATTGAAATCTGAATTTTTATATAAAAATTTCGAAAATATAGTTTAAAATTAGTTAGAAACGATATTTTTTTTTGAATTTTGAATTTTATGATGAAAGAGAAAAACACATAAAAGACACAAGACTTAAAATTTTTAGATCTAATGCTCCTTATTTTCGAAAATTTTGGAGAGAAAACACCAAGGAATACCAAACTTAAAAATTTTAAGATCAAAACACAAGAAAGACTCAAGAACACCTTGAAGATTCACAAGAACACCAAGAACAAAAGAAAGAACACCAAACTTAAAATTTTTAGAAGACTTTAATAAAATTTTCAAAAATTATGAAAAGATTAACAAGAAAACACCAAACTTAAAGTTTGGCACAAGATTAAATCAAGAAATATTATTTTTGAAAAAAGATTTTAAAAAGAAGATGCCCAATTGCCAAGAACATAGACCAACACTCTAGCTAATTGGGAGTAAATGTAACACTTGTTCTAAATAGGTATATTCCTTTTGGAAGATTAATGCTTTAAAAAGAACACAAGCGAAACAAGAAAAGACACAGAACAAGAAAAATTAAAGATCAAACAAGAAAAATAAACAAGAACAACTTGAAGATCAAGGAAGAACAAAGAACACTAATACGAAAATTTTAAAGAAAAATATAAAATATGCAATTGACACCAAACTTATAACAAGACACTAGACTCAAAGAAAAATAAAAAATTAATAAAAAAATAATATTTTTGAAAAGAAAATAAAAAACTCTGACCCAATTGCCAAAATCTTCCTAATCTAAGAAATAAAATAAACCTTTAGTTGTTCAAACTCGAACAATCCCCGGCAACGGCGCCAAAAACTTGGTGCACGAAATTGTGTATGCCAATATTAATGGACTATTTAACACAGCTTCGTACCACTAACCAGCAAGTGCACTGGGTCGTCCAAGTAATACCTTACGTGAGTAAGGGTCGATCCCACAGAGATTATTGGTTTGAAGCAAGCTATGTTTATTTTATTATTCTTAGTCAGGATATTAATTAAAATTATCAGTTGGAATTATTAGAAAAATAAAAGAGTGTGAAATAGTTACTTGTTGTGCAGTAATAGAGAATATGTTGGGATTTTTGGAGATGCTTTGTCCTCTGAATCCCTGCAACATAATGCTTACTCACTTTCATAAATGCAAGGCTCTTTCCATGGCAAGCTGTATGTAGGGAATCACCATTGTCAGTGGCTACCTCCCATCCTCTCAGTGAAAACGGTCCAGATGCTCTGTCACAGCACGGCTAATCAGCTGTTGGTTCTCGATCATGTTGGAATAGGATCCATTGATCCTTTTGCGTTTGTCATCACACCCAGCAATCGCGAGTTTGAAGCTCGTCACAGCCATTCAATCATTGAATCCTACTCGGAATACCACAGACAAGGTTTAGACTTTCCGGATCCTCAAGAGTGGCCGCCATCAGTTCTAGCTTATACCACGAAGATTCTGATTAAGGAAGCTAAGAGATACTCATTCAATCTGATGTAGAACGGAGGTGTTTGTCAGGCACACGTTCATGGATTGAGGAAGGTGATGAGTGTCATGGATCATCACCTTCTCCACAATTAAGCGCAAATGAATATCTTAGATAGGAACACGCATGTTTGAAAGGAGAAACAAAAACAATTGCATTAATTCATCGAGACGCTGCAGAGCTCCTCACCCCCAACAATGGAGTTTAGAGACCATGCCGTCAAAGTGTATAAAATTCAGATCTGAAAATGTCATCAGGTCCAAAATAAGTCTCTAAAAGTTGTTTAAATAGTAAACTAGTAACCTAGGTTTACAGAAAATGAGTAAACTATGATAGATAGTGCAGAAATCCACTTCTGGGGCCCACTTGGTGTGTGCTGGGGCTGATACTTAAGCTTCTCACGTGCCTGGGCTGTTTTGGGCGTTCAACGCCAGGTTGTAACCTATTTCTGGCGTTGAACTCCAACTTGTAACTTGTTTCTGGCGCTGGATGCCAGACTGCAACATGAAACTGGCGTTGAACGCCAGTTTACGTCGTCTATCCTTGAGCAAAGTATAGACTATTATATATTTCTGGAAAGCCCTGGATGTCTACTTTTCAACGCAATTGAGAGCGCGCCATTTGGAGTTCTATAGCTCCAGAAAATGCGCTTTGAGTGCATGTAGGTCAGAATCCAACAGCATCAGTAGTCCCTTTTTCAGCCTGAATCAGATTTTTGCTCAGCTCCCTCAATTTTAGCCAGAAAATACCTAAAATCACAGAAAAATACACAAACTCATAGTAAAGTCCAGAAATGTGATTTTTAATTAAAAACTAATAAAAATATACTAAAAACCAACTAAATCATACTGAATACTAAGTAAAAACAATGCCAAAAAGCGTATAAATTATCCGCTCATCAACAACTAAGGCTGAACATCCAAGGCTTTAAACAAGGAGATAATGAATCTCTTTACGATGCCTGGGAGAGATACAGAGAGATGCTAAGAAAATACCCCTCTGAAATGTTTTCAGAGTGGGTGCAGTTAGACATCTTCTATTATGGGCTTACAGAGAAAGCTCAGATGTCTGTGGACCACTTAGCTAGTGGATCTATACACATGAGAAAGACAATTGAAGAAGCTCAAGAGCTCATTGATACAGTTGTCAGGAATCAGCATCTGTACCTAAGTAGTGAGTCTTCCATGAAAGAAGAGGCTAAAATAGTAACTGCTAAACTCAGTCCTGCAGAACAAGTTACTGAATTCAATAAGCAATTAGAATTTCTAACAAAACAGTTAGCCAAATTCAAAGAGATACTACAAGACACAAGAATGGCTAATATGAATATAGAAGTACAGTTGAAGCAAACAAAACAACAGTTATCAAAGCAAATAACAGAAGAGTGCCAAGCAGTTCAATTAAGAAGTGGGAAAACATTAAATACCTCACTCCAAAGCAGTAGGAAGCCAAAAAATGAATAAAATGCTACCCAAAATCCCTCTGAGGACAGTAAGAGCCCAGAGAGGAATAATTCTAGCGCTCAAACGCCAGAAAAAGGTGGAGAGCTGGCGTTAAACGCCCAACCCATGCTCAGTTCTGGCGTTCAAACGCCACAAATAGGCAAGGAGTTGGCGTTAAATGCCCAACGGAAGCTCAGTTCTGGCGTTCAAACGCCAGAAACAAGTAAGGAGTTGGCGTCCAATGCCAATCCAGCTTCCAACCTTGGCATTCAAATGCCAGTGAGGGATCAGACACATACAAGTACTGATAGCAACCCCTCTAAAAAGGCTTCTCCAACCACATCTGTAGGAAATAAACCTGCAACAACTAAGGTTGAGGAATACAAAGCCAAAATGCCTTATCATTAGAAACTCCACCAAGCGGAACAGGATAAGCAATTTGCCCGCTTTGCAGACTATCTCAGGACTCTTGAAATAAAGATTCCATTTGTAGAGGCACTTGAGCAAATACCCTCTTATGCTAAGTTCATGAAATAGATCTTAAGTCATAAAGAAGGATTGGAGAGAAACTGAAAAAGTTTACCTCACTGAAGAATGCAGTGCAGTCATTCTGAAAAGCTTACCAGAGAAGCTTAAGGATCCTGGAAGCTTTATGATACCATGCACATTAGAGGTTACTTGTACCAAGAAAGCTCTATGTGATCTTGGAGCAAGTATCAACCTAATACATGCATCCACTATCAAAAAGCTTGGTTTGACTGAAGAAGTCAAACCAACCCAATATGTCTCCAACTTGCTGATGGCTCCATTAAATACCCATCAGGCATGATTGAAGACATGATTGTCAAGGTTGGGCCATTTGCCTTTCCCACTGACTTTGTGGTGCTGGAAATGGAGGAGCACAAGAGTGCAACTCTCATTCTAGGAAGACCTTTCCTAGCAACTGGACGAACCCTCATTGATGTCCAAAAAGGGGAATTAACCCTGAGAGTCAATGAGGATGAGTTTAAGTTGAATGTTGTCAAAGCTATACAGCATTCAGACACCCCAAACGACTACATGAGCATTGATATTATTGACTCTCTGGTGGAAGAGGTCAATATGACTGCGAGTCTCGAATCAGAGCTAGAGGATATCTTTAAAGATGTTCAGCTTGATCTGGAGGAACTAGAGAGAATAATAGAACCTCTGAAAATCCCTCAGGAAGAGGAGAAACCTCCTAAAGCCGAGCTCAAACCATTACCACCATCCCTGAAATATGCATTTCTGGGAGAAGGTGACACTTTTCCTGTAATCATAAGCTCTACTTTAGAGCCACAGAAAGAGGAAGCACTAATTCAAGTGCTAAGAACACACAAGACAGCTCTTGGGTGGTCTATCAGTGATCTTAAGGGCATTAGCCCAGCCAGATGCATGCACAAGATCCTATTAGAAGATGATGCTAAGTCAGTGGTTCAACCACAGAGGCGGCTGAATCCAGCCATGAAGGAGGTGGTGCAGAAGGAGGTCACTAAATTACTAGAGGCTGGGATTATTTATCCTATTTCTGATAGCTCCTGGGTAAACCTTGTCCAAGTCATCCCTAAGAAGGGTGGCATGACAGTGGTTCATAATGAAAAGAATGAACTGGTTCCTACAAGAACAGTTGCAGGTTGGCGCATGTGTATTGACTACAGAAGACTCAATACAGCCACCGAAAAGGATCATTTTCCTTTACCATTCATAGACCAGATGCTAGAAAGACTAGCAGGTCATAATTACTACTGCTTTCTGGATGGCTATTCAGGTTATAACTAGATTGCAGTAGATGCCCAGGATCAAGAGAAAATAGCATTCACATGTCCATTTGGAGTGTTTGCTTACATAAGGATGCCATTTGGTCTGTGTAATGCACCTGCAACCTTTCAAAGGTGCATACTCTCTATTTTCTCTGATATGGTGGAAAAGTTTCTGGAAGTCTTCATGGACGACTTCTTAGTATTTGGAGACTCATTCAGCTCTTGTATTGACCATCTAGCACTTACTCTAAAAAGGTGCCAAGAAACTAACTTGATTTTAAACTGGGAAAAATGTCACTTTATGGTGACTGAAGGAATCGTCCTTGGGCATAAAATTTCGAACAAAGGAATAGAGGTGGATCAAGCTAAGGTGGAAGTAATTAAAAAATTACCACCACCTACCAATATTAAAGCAATCACAAGCTTTCTGGGGCATGCAGGATTCTATAGGAGGCTTATAAAAGATTTTTCAAAAATTGCAAAACCTCTGAGTAATCTGCTAGCTGCTGACACGTCATTTATCTTTGATAAGAAGTGTCTGCAGGCGTTTGAGACTCTGAAAGCTAAGCTGGTCACAACACTAGTCATCTCTACACCAGACTGGACATTACCATTTGAACTAATGTGTGATGCCAGTGACCATGCCATTGGTGCAGTGTTGGGACAACAGCATGACAAGATTCTGCACGTCATTTATTATGCCAGTCGTGTTTTAAATGACGCACAGAAGAACTACACAACCATAGAAAAAGAGTTACTTGTAGTGGTTTACGCCATTGACAAGTTCATATCTTATTTAGTAGGATCAAAAGTGATTGTGTACACTGACCATGCTGCTCTTAAATATCTACTCACAAAGCAGGATTCAAAACCCAGGCTCATAAGATGGGTGTTGCTTCTGCAAGAGTTTGATATAGAAATAAGAGACAGAAAAGGGATAGAGAACCAAGTAGCAGATCACCTGTCCCGAATAGAACCAGTAGAAGGGGCATCCCTCCCCTCTACTGAGATCTCTAAAACCTTTTCGGATGAGCAACTCTTTGCCATTCAGGAAGTACCGTGGTTTACAGACATTGCACACTATAAAAGCGGTAAGATTCATAGGTTAGTTATTCTCTTATCAACACCAATGTCTTATTTTCTTTATTAGTTCATTGTTGCATTGCATAATAGATTGCATGTGTAGTTGATTGTTTGCATTTAAGTACTACTTGGTTGAGAAATAATAAGTTTCTTTCTAGGACTCTATTTTTGAAAAATTTTACTAATTTAAATTAAAAAATTAAAATAATTTCACTAATTTAATTAAAAATTAAATTTTTTTATGTGTTAAATTTGTTTGAAGTTGTATTTAGAACATGATTTTTGAGCCGAAGAATACACAACCTGTGAGATTTTGAGCTTATTTACATGGTTACATCATTTAACCATAAATTTTTATTCTTGTGTGTTTTCTTCACTATGATTACAATCTTTGCTTTGTTCCATTCTATATGTCCATTATTTAGTGTATTTACATGCTTGCATATGATTGAGGCCATTACTTGTTTTTGCTCACTTATCCCAAATAAGCCTACCCTTTTATGTCACCTTTGTTAGCCACTTTGAGCTTTTTAAACCCCTTCTGTTCTATAACCACATCACTAGCCTTAAGCAAAAAAATAATTAAATACCCCAATTGAATCTTTGGTTAGCTTAAGATAGAGATTTTGCATCAACTAAGTGTGGGGAAACTATGGGAACATGGGTTAATAAGGGAATGTATCATGTTTCTAATTTATTTGAATATTGGGAATTTGGGAACTTACACATGAAAAACCAAAATAAACAAATAATGGAAAATCCATGTGCATTGATAAGTTATGTTTATTTTTCAGATTATAAAAAAAATCCAAAAATATTCAATAAATAAGTAAATAAATAAGGAGACAAAAAATACCCCAATGTTAAGCTTTAATAGAAAGATCAATAATGCACATGTGATAAAAGTAAAGAAATATAAAAAAAATTGGTACATGAGTATGTGATACAAAAGTGGAAATTATGGGTAGCTAGGTGTGATTTTAGAATTACATAGAGTATGTGTGTGTGTTAGGTAAGAGCTTAGGTTAGTCAAAGATTCATATTATAGCTCACTTGGCTATACATGCATCCTTACCTTTACCTTAGCCCCATTACAACCCTGAAAATACCTCATGATGTTTGCATTGGTATGCTAAATATTTGTTGATTGGTTAGATGAAGATCAAGGTTTAGAAAGCATGACTAGGAAAGAGTAGAGTGATTGACCCTAGACACTTGAGAGTTAGAGTGATATACACTACCAGTAAGGGTTCAGTGCTTGATTCTATGTTCCCTGCTTTCATGAGCTATCTTCTTACAAGTTTACTTGCTTTTTATTGTATGATTTGAATTAGTGGAATTTGGTTTGTATTTGTCTTGGAGAACTTGTTTGCTTTTAACCAAGTAGATAGAAACGTCTTAGCATATAGTTGCATTCACTTTCATAGGTTGCATTGCATGATTCTTGCTTTTCCCTATTCATTTATTTTATCTCCTTAAGCTAAGCATGAGGACATGCTAATGTTTAAGTGTGGGGAGGTTGATAAACTATTATTTTATGGTTTATATTGTGTTTAATTGAGTGGTTTTTATCAAATTCTTACCCACTTATTCATATGATTTGCATGATTTTACAATTCCTTCCTAGTTTAGTTTTATGGTTGAAAACCTGCTTCCTAAGCCTTTAAATTGCGTATTTTAAATTCTACCTTATACCATTCAATGCCGTGATATGTGTGTTAAGTGTTTTCAGGATTTATAGGGCAAGAATGGCTTAGAGAATGGAGAGGGAGCTTGCAAAAATGGAAGGAACATAAGAAACCAAGGAGATGACCAGTGAGCTTCGATGTGCACGCATGGCTCACGCGTGCGCGCAAAATAGAGAAAATTACAGCGACGCATATGCGTACGCGTGGATTGGATTTCGTGCAAACAACGCGAGCGCGTGCCTGGCGCGCACGTGTGGAGAGGAAAATCGTCAAACAGCACGTACGCATGACCGACGCGTACGCGTGACAAGCGCGATCTGCAGAATTAACAGAAATCACTGGGGGCGATTTCAGGCCATGTTTTCACCCAGTTTTTGGCCCAGAAACACACATTAAAGCCAGAAAACATGCAGAGACTCAGGACAACACCAATACAATATTCATAATTCATAACTTTAGGTTTTAGATGTAGTTTTTAGAGAGAGAGGCTCTCTCCTCTCTCTTAAGATTTAGGATTTCTATTATGATTAGGCTACTTCTCTTCATTCCAGGTTCAATATTCCTTTAATTTATTTTTTACTTTATTTATTCTATTACTTTAATTGTTATTTATCTTTTCAATTTGGCTTATGAACTTTCCATGTTAGATTTGAATTTATGTTTAAATATAATTTGAGGTATTTCAGATTTATTATTTTTACTTAGCTTTTTATATTCTTGGCTTTAATTGATGAATTGATTAATTAGAGATACTTGAGTTATCAAACTCATTGTGATTGATAAATGTTATCTTTGCTGATTAATTTGAATTCCAATAACTCTAGTCTTTTCTTAGGAATTGACTAGGATCTGAGGAATCAAATTGATTCATCCACTTAACTTACCTTCATAGTTAGAGGTTAATAAGGTGGGAGCAAAATCCAATTCTCATCATAATTGATAAGGATAACTAGGATAGGACGTCCAATTTTCATATATTGTCAAGAGTTTTTCTAGTTATTAATTTATTTTTTCTGCAATTTATTTTCCCTGTTCAACCTTCCAAAAACCCAAAAATATTATTTTCTATAACCAATAATAAATCATACTTTCCTGCAATTCCTTGAGAAGACGACCCGAGGTTTGAATACTTCGGTTATAAATTTTATTGGGTTTTGTTACTTGTGACAACCAAACTTTTGTACGAAAGAATTCTCTGTTGGTTTAGAAACTATACTTACAACGCGATTATATTCTTGTGAATTTCTTTACCGATAGAAATCAGTTCGTCAAAATGGCGCCGTTGCCGGGGAATTGCAAACGTGTGCCTTATTATTGGTTATTGTAAATATTTTCACTTGCTGTTTGTTTGTTTTTGTTTTTATTTTTTATTTTAATTTTTATTAGCAACTTTGAGTTCTCACCCCTTTGGCTACGAGCGTGGTTATAATTATGTTGCAGAAAGAGGAGATTATAATGACAACATGCACCATGGTTGGAACAATCAAAGATGGGAGGAGCCACAAGGATTTGATCAACCCTCTTGGCAACAACCCCCTCCAATATACCACGAGCAACAACAATTCCATGATGCATACCAAGACAATGGTTATGGTGGACCTTTACGTGACACTCGATGCCCACCACAACATGTCTATTAACCCCTTCCTCAATATAGCTTTGAACCACCATACTCACAAGCCCTTTTCCACCATTCACCTCCATATGACCCTAACCCATATCCACCATACCAACTACCTTATGAGCTAAATGAACCATACACAGAACCACCCCTATTCCAGCATAATTACTCCCAAGAACCACCACCTCCATATACACCATCTCCTTATCCTTATCAAGAAAAACCACCTTCCAATCATGAACCATTCTTCCCAACAAATGAACCCTCCTATCCACCCCAAACCTCCATGGAGAACACACTTACCTCTCTCACTAGTCTAACCTCTACTCTCCAAGCTCTTATATCCCATATGGACCAATCCTCTACCTCTAATATTCAACCCTCAACCTCTAGTGCACTTCCTTTTTAACCACATCATGATCTACCCATCCCATCATCACCCTCCATGGAAGAGCACCCACATCCATCAATCTAATAGCAACATGATCCCCATGATGCTATTGACATGGAACAAGAGAAAAGGGATCGTCTTGGGGACGCAATGGATCGGTTACATGCAGCCTTATTTCCAGAGAAGTAAAAGGAGACCCAAAAGGTAGAGATAGCAAAGACCCTTGAAGATGAAGGAGTAGTTAAAGGGAGTTGTCATGTAAAGGTGATCATCAGGGAGGAGTACAATTTTATACTAAAACAACTGGACAAAGCAGCAATTATTAAAGAAGAAAAAGTGGTTGCAGACTTAGGAGATGCTGAACCTCTATGGGAAAGTCCAGTCATAGAACCTCCTTCCAAGATGGTTGATGTTGATGTTGAAGAGGGTGTACAACCTCTAAGGCATATCATAGTTGAAGACTTTCCAGAGGTTGATCAAAAGATGGAGATTAAAGAAGAAGAAGCACAACCTCCCATGCCCTTGGTAAGCCATGAAGAAGAGTTTGAATTGGAAGAAAGCAACCAAGAGGACGAGGTTGAAACTGTAGAAGCTTTCAAAGAGGTGGAAGTTGTCAAGGAAGAGCTCAAGGGAATGGAGCTTGAATTCACCTTGCCAAAGCTGTTGGAGACCTCTCCCCCAAAGCCATTACCATCCAACACAACCTTCAATGTGGGTAAAATTCTTATCCTCAACTTTTACTTTCCCACTTGAATATGGGCTACTTGAGAAAGATGGTCAACTTAGAGCTCTTTGTGGCTTTAAGAGTAAGAGGGAGATGGTTAGTGATTGGAAACACAGTCCTAGGTTCATTGTGGTGGGGAGCTCACAGCTGAATTATCATGGTTGGAAGAATACTAAATTGTATGGGTCTAGGAAGTTGTTTGGATGCCTTCATGAGAATTCGGATTGCTTACCACCCAGATAGAATTATGATGATCCACTTCAAGACGGGTATAGATACAAGATTTGGGATCCGGGCATACATGCGGATCAACTTTGGGAGCTCAAAGTTTGTGGAGAACCCCCTCCAGGCTTGGCATATTCGCTTGAGAATGATGAAGATTATTGGAAATCCAAGCATTGGGGGCAGTTTCAGGATGAGTTCAAGCACAAGCCACCATGACAAGGAGCTCACCAAATGTCCAACTTAAGGACTTTAACTAAAAGTGCTAGGTGGGAGACAACCCACCATGATATGATCGTTCTTTCTCAGTTTAGTTTTATTTTGTTTTGTTTTATTCTTAGTTTTATTTTATTCTATTTTTCTTAGTGTTCATTCATAATATCTGTATAATTATCTGCATTTTACATTCTGCATACTGCATAAAAAAAAAAGAGAGGAAGCACGCGACGCGCTAGCGTCGCTGACGCATTCGCGTCAAAAGAGAATTAGAGAAAAAAGGGAATTATACAGAAAGTCATGCGGGAGCATGGCTAGAGGCGTGCCTTAGGCACAAACACGTCCACGCGAATGCGTCCATGATGCGTTCGCGTCCTTTGCAAATCCAGCTTTCCACGCGTGCGCGTCACCCACGCGCACGCGTGACCCCACGAAATCGATGTAAATGGGTGTATGGCAGCAAGTTGTGATGGAGTGGGGCTGGAACCATGGTAGAAGCACAAGCCCTACCACGCGAACGCGTGTCCCACACGTCCGCGTCATTTTAAAAGAAAGGCCATGCACGTGTGCGCGTCACCCACGCACACGCGTCACCCTAAATTTTGGCAATATGCAAACGAAACAGAAAGTTACGCAAACGCGAGGCTGCTCTCGCGCCAATGGCACAAATCAAGTCACGTGTACGCATGGCCTACGCGTACGTGTCATCATAAAATTTTGCAACTCACGCGAACGTGTGCTCCACACGTCCGCGTCGCCTGCGCTGCACAGCTTATCCAGATCAGCGCAAAAAAAATCTTATCTTTTCTTCCCCAATCCTAATTTTTCCTTCCTCCTTTGTTACTTACTTCTTCTTCCTTTCTTTCACTTCTCATCCTTCTTCACTTTCATTCTATTTTATTTAATTTATTTGCATACTGTCATTCATTGCATTTTAATTTTGTGCATATTTTTATTTTCTTTTCTAAATTTATTATTCTTCCATTGGTGTTAAATTTTCTTATTCAACTGTTGTATCTTTTCTGGTATTATTTTGGTGCTTAGTGACTTGTTTTACAATGTTGGGTGATATTATTTTTCTATCAATGTCAATCTTTTATGATCCCTGTATTCCCTTTGCATTGACATGAATTTATATTGTCTTTCATTATCTACTATCTCTTCCCCATTGTTGCAATTTGTGCACTATTGATATTCCATTTGCTTTTACTATTTTCTCACTTGCATGTTGTAGCTACCATGTAATTGAGACCCTTATTATTTGGCATTAACACCCATATTTTATTTGTTTTCTATCTTTGTTTCTGGGTTACTTTTATTCTTTTCATCTTCTTTCAGGCTGGCTACTGAGAAGGAAAAGGAAGAACTTCTATATGGGGCGACAAACAAGTTCCTACGCACATTCCTTGGAGAGAATAGCATCAGTTGTAGCAGCTCGTCCACTTGCACATCTTAGCATGCACCAAGGACGGTGCAATCTTTAAGTGTGGGGAGGTCGATATCGACTTCCGTGGGTTAGTTATTTCCTTCTCAACACCAATGTTTTATTTTCTTTGTTTGTTCATTGTTGCATTTGTATGTTTAATTGCATATTTGTTTGATTTTGTGCATATTTTACCACCACTTGGTTAAAGTAATATTTTCTTTTTCAAGAAACTTCTTATAGCATTTCACTCATTTGAATTGAAATTTTTATTGAACTTGTTTGAAGAAATTTTATTTTGGAACATGGTTTAGAGCTCAAACACACAAAACCCGTGAGATTTTGAGCCTATTTGATTGGTTGCATTTTATCAACCAATATTTTATTTTTGGTGTGTGTTTTTCTCTTTAAAATTGTGATCTTTGTCTTGCTTGATTCTATATTTCCATTGTTTAATGTATGCATATACTTATATGATTGAGGCCTTGTTTCACTCAGCTTACATACCCATATGGCCTTACCCTTTCATTATCCTTTGCAAACTAAATTTGAGCCTATTTTATCCCATTTGTTTCTTATTTTACCACATCACTAACTCTAAGCAAAAAATAATAATGTCCCTAATTTGAATCCTTGGTTAGCTTAGACTAGTGAGAGTGCTCATGAATTAAGTATGGGGAAAGTGAGTTTGGAAACGTTTGGTTTGGGAATTGAGTATGTTAAACTTTCTATGAAAATGTGAAAAATATTGAGAACATGTTTATGCATTCAATACCTTAATCATATGCATTGGGAAAAACAAAAGAAAAGAAAAATAATATAATACAATAAAATCAAAAAAAAAGAAAAGAAAAAGAGCAAATAAATAAAAAAGGGACAAAATACCCCAAGTTAAAGTAATAATATCAATGCATATGAGTTGTAATTAAATTTAGGATGCATGAATATGTGGTAAACATAGTTAATGGGCAGTTAGATCTTGTATTGTGATTACATGGATTATCTTAAGTTAGGTGGGAAAAGTTTAAGTTAATTAAGGATTCAGATTTTAGTCCACTTGACCAAATACAATCCTACCTTGACCCTAACCCCATTACAACCCTTAAAAGACCTCTTAATATGTGTATTTGTGCATCAAGTTTGTGTTGATTGGTAGAAGAAAAGCAAGCCTTAGAAAGCAAGGTTAGTTGAGAATTGAGAGAGTCGAACTTTAAACACCTGAGCAATTAGAGTGTATACACTTCCAGTGAAGGTTCGATGCTCGATTCTTTGTTCCTGGCTTTCATGAGCTATTTTCTTCTTGTAAGTTATTTGAACTTCATTTTATAATTTGAATTAGTGAAATCCAGTTCATATTTGTTCTTGAAAAGGCTTAATTACTTTTCACCAAGTAGGTAAAAGTATTTTGCATGTAGTTGCATTCATATAAATAGGTTACATTTCATGCATCCTACCATTCCTCTTAACTCTTATAGCTTCTCTTGCGCTTAGCATGAGGACATGCTAATGTTTAAGTGTGGGGAGATTGATAAACCACTATTTTATGGTTTATCTTGTGTTTAATTGAGTGGTTTTTATCAAGTCTTTACCCACTTATTCATATGATTTGCATGGCTTTACAACTCCTTCCTAGTCTTGATCTATGGTTGAAAACTTGCTTCCTAGAGATCTTTTTATTGTGTATTTTAATTCTCCTTTATACCATTCGATGCTGTGATCCGTGTGTTAAGTGTTTCAGAGATTATAAGGCAGGAATGGCTTAGAGAATGGAGAAGAAGCTTGCAAAAATGGAAGGAATACAAGAAACCAAGGAGATGACCAACGAACACTGACGCGGCGCATAGCTCATGCAACCGCGTGAAATGGAGAAAATCGCAGTGATGCGTTTGCGTGCCTAATGCGAATGCGTAGATTGGATTTTGCGCAAACGATGCGAGCGCGTGCCTGGCGCGTACGCGTAACCGACGCGTACGCGTGACAAGCGCGATCTGCAGAATTAACAGAATTCGCTGGGGGAGATTTCAAGCCGTGTTTTGACCCAGTTTTTAGCCCAAAAACACATATTAAAGCCAGGGAACATGCAGAGACTCAGGACAACACCAATACAACATTCATAATTCATAATTTTAGGTTTTAGATGTAGTTTTTCGAGAGAGAGGCTCTCTCCTCTCTCTTAGGATTTTGGATTAGGATTAGGATTTAGGATTTCTATTATGATTAGGCTACTTCTCTTCATTCCTGGTTCAATGTTCCTTTAATTTATTTTTTACTTTATTTATTCTATTACTTTAATTATTATTTATCTTTTCAATTTGGCTTATGAACTTTCCATGTTAGATTTGAATTTATGTTTAAATATAATTTGAGGTATTTCAGATTTATTATTTTTACTTAGCTTTTTATATTCTTGGCTTTAATTAATGAATTGATTAATTGGAGACACTTGAGTTATCAAAGTCATTGTGATTGATAATTGTTATCTTTACTGATTAATTTGAATTCCAATAACTCTAGTCTTTTCTTAGGAATTGACTAGGATCTGAGGAATCAAATTCTCATCATAATTGATAAGGATAACTAGGATAGGACGTCCAGTTTTCATATATTGTCAAGAGTTTTTCTAGTTATTAATTTATTTTTCCTGCAATTTATTTTCCCTGTTCAACCTTTCAAAAACCCAAAAATATTGTTTTCCATAACCAATAATAAATCATACTTTCCTGCAATTCCTTGAGAAGACGACCCGAGGTTTGAATACTTTGGTTATAAATTTTATTGGGTTTTATTACTTGTGACAACCAAACTTTTGTACGAAAGGATTCTCTGTTGGTTTAGAAACTATACTTACAATGCAATTATATTCTTGTGAATTTCTTTATCGATAGAAATGAATTCGTCAGGTATTAAAACAAGGAAAAGAAAAGAAGATGAAAAGAAAAGATTAAAAGAATCTAAAGAACCTCTGCCATAGGAGAGGAGAGAGTAGATATAAAGAATGTATTAACCAAAGAGATCCCTACCACAGGAGGGCAGAGCATAGAAAAGAAAAGAAAAGAAAGAATGAAAAGAAAAAAAAGGTAAGTAGAGATATTGTTTGGCATTGAGAATGAGCTGAGATGATTGCTTACCTGCTGAAAATGAGCAGAGATATGGTGGTAAGTTCACAGAGATTCGCTTTCTAGAGATACATCGCCAATCCAGGGGATGGTTGCACCTGTAAGATAGAGGTTTCTTATAGATGTTATCAATACATACATTGACTAGAGAGAGCCTCACCTGTAAGACCAAGGTTGCCTACAGAGGTTAAGTTTGTATACATTGGCTCAATAGAGTCGCACCTGTAAGACAGAGGTTGCTTACAGAGGTTATGACACTGAAAGCCAAACTCAAAAAAGGTTGCTGAGTTGAGTTGGGAGTGGGTTGAAACCGATAGATGAGCTCATTACCTGCACTAGGGATAGACATGCATGATGCTTGTTTGCACATATTTGTTTATGAGTGCGTTTTCTGTTATTGTGGGTGTGCTAAATGGTTGTTCGAATTATGTGTTATATAATTGTAGAAGTGGATTGTCCTTTGTTGACTGTTATTGCTGACCAAGTATATATAAAATGAACTAAACTTCTAACCCTGATCCTACTAAAAACTCCCCAGTTCTTAGAGCACAGAAGATTATATATACGAGTTGAGTTGTTAGATTTTATTTTTCCCTCGTCGTTTACTGTTTTGGTTTTTAGAGAGGTAGGACTAGTGTTTGCGGATCTTTGAATAAGTCCATGTATATAAGGCTATGTGAATATATATACTTTTGTGATTAAGTGATTTAAAATAAAGTCTCCTTTTGTTTTCTTAATTAAAGTTTAGGTTCGTATTCGTGAAGGCTTGATATTAAATAAATATAGTATGAAATTAAAGGAATAGAGGTAAGTAACACTCGGACTATTAGTACGATCATGAAGTGCTAAAAATTAGGGTGTTACATTCTGCATTAGGCATACTATTCTCTTCTTGTTCTTTCAAATCTGTTTCTTCATTCCTCCAAGTTTCATTCTTTGTTTCCCTCGATCTCTTCTTGATTCCCTTTTGTTTACCAGACTTCGACATCCTTGGTAGCTTTCTATCATCTTGTTACGCTTCCTATATCTCATCTTTACCACATTTCAAAATTGTAATGGATTTAATCCAACACCTCCAGCCACACTCTCAATATCCAACTTAAAGCTTTAACTCACCTAGCATTCCTTCCTCTAGGATTAAAGTCCAATCAATCCTTAGAAACTTCTTGCTCAGGGCATCCGCTACAAAAGGTATATCCTATCCTGTTATGTTCAAAGAGACGAACGAGCAACACAAATGGTGTTCACCAGAAATCAAAAGAAATTCTTGTATACGGTCAAACAAAGTTGTACAAAAATAATGAAATGCACAAGAAGAGGAACTAAGGTGCATCTCAAGAAAAGAGTTCAAATCAAGAACCCTTGATAGAAAGAACCAAGTGTATAGAGTCAAGAAAATCTCAGCTGATTTTGAAGAATACGGTTTACAACTAAGAGCAACTCTACTCACATCAAGTTCTCAAGATTCAAGGATTACGTAATTATACCAAGATAAGCTTAGGCTCATCATGGAAGAAACAAGATTTATGTGTGTAAGGAGTAAAACTGGAATTTAGAGTTTCAATGCAGGTTTCAAAAGAAAGATTAGGTCGAATCGCGAAGATCTGTCTACACCCTCCCTCTCGTATAAAGCCTCCTGCCATTCTCTTTCTTCTTTATCGGAATAATCGGCGCTTCCCACGGGAAAACACTTGGTCGGACAATTCTCTCTTCTGGTACTCCCTTCAACTTGATTCTTATGTTCTACCGATTTATCTTTGATAAGGAGTGTCTGCAGGCATTTGAGACTCTAAAATTTAAGCTAGTCACAGCACCAGTCATCTCTGCACCAGACTGGACATTACCATTTAAACTAATGTGTGATGCCAGTGACCATGCAATTGGTGCATTATTAGGACAAAGGCATGGCAAGCTTCTGCACGTCATTTATTATGCCAGTCGTGTTTTAAATGACGCACAGAAGAACTACATGACCACAGAAAAAGAGTTACTTGCAGTGGTTTACGCCATTGACAAGTTCAGATCTTATTTAGTAGGATCAAAAGTGATTGTGTACACTGACCATGCTGCTCTTAAATATCTACTCATAAAGCAGGATTCAAAACCCAGAATCATAAGATGGGTGTTGCTTCTACAAGAGTTTGATATAGAAATAAGAGACAGAAAAGGGACATAGAACCAAGTAGCAAATCACCTATCCCGAATAGAACCAGTAGAAGGGGCATCCCTCCCTCTTACTGAGATCTCTGAAACCTTTCCGGATGAGCAACTCTTTGCCATCCAGGAAGTACCATGGTTTGCAGACATTGCAAACTACAAGGCTGTGAGATTTATACCCAAAGAGTATAGTAGGCAGCAATCAAAGAAATTGATATCGGATGCAAAGTACTATCTGTGGGATGAACCATATCTCTTCAAGAGATGTGCAGAAGGAATAATCCGTAGATGTGTGCCTAAAGAAGAAGCACAGAAGATCCTCTGGCATTGCCATGGATCACAGTATGAAGGACATTTTGGAAGTGAGCGAACAACCACAAGAGTCCTCCAATGTGGCTTCTACTAGCCTACGCTCTATAAAGACTCCCGACAGTTTGTACGTAATTGTGACAGTTGCCAAAGATCCGGCAATCTGCCTCACAGTTATGCCATTCCTCAACAAGGGATCTTGGAGATTGAGTTGTTTGATGTATGGGGTATTGACTTTATGGGGCCTTTTCCACCATCATACTCAAACACTTATATTCTGGTGGTAGTGGATTATGTATCCAAATGGGTGGAGGCTATTGCAACACCCACTAATGATACTAAGACAATGCTGAAATTCCTCTAGAAAATTATCTTCAGCAGATTTGGTGTCCCTAGAGTACTAATCAGTAATGGGGGCGCTCATTTCTGCAATAAACAGCTTTACTCTACTATGGTTCGATATGGAGTTAGCCACAGGGTGGCAACTCCATATCATCCACAGACAAATGGGCAAGCTGAAGTCTCTAATAGATAACTTAGAAGAATCCTAGAACGGACTGTGATTAACCGTAGAAGGGATTGGGCAAGAAGCTTGGATGATGCTCTGTGGGCATAAAGAACAGCATTCAAGACTCCTATAGGCCATACCATCTTGTGTATGGAAAAGCCTGTCACTTGCCAATGGAACTAGAACATAAGGCCTACTGGGCAACCAGATTCCTAAACCTTGATGCCAAGTTAGCTGGAGAAAAACGATTGCTCCAGTTAAATGAGCTAGATGAATTCAGACTCAATGCTTTTGAAAATGCAAAAATTTACAAAGAGAAAGCAAAAAGATGGCATGATAAGAAGCTGTCATCCAGAGTCTTTGAGCCAGGGCAAAAAGTTCTGCTGTTTAACTCTAGGCTCAGATTATTCCCCAGAAAGTTGAAATCCCAGTGGAGAGGACCATATGTGATTACAGGTGTGTCACCATATGGATATGTAGAGCTTCAAGATAATGACTTTAAAAAAAATTCATTGTTAATTGACAGAGAGTCAAACATTATCTTGAAAGCAATTTTGAGCAAGAATGCTCAAAACTGAGACTTGATTAAAGCTCAGTAATAGTCCAGCTAAAGACAATAAAGAAGCCCTTGCTGGGAGGCAACCTAGCCATTAACAAAGCTTATTTGTTAATTAAAAGATAAATTTATAGGTTCATATTAATTATCTTCAAGGTAAAGTATCAATTGCATGAGTTCACAAAGTTACAGAAGGATTCAGAGGATAAAACAGCAAAAAGAAGCTCACTGGTGTGAAAACGCCAGTAAAAGCTATTTTGGGCGTTAAACGCCTAAAGGAAGCATCTACTGGGCGTTTAACGCCAGTAGGGATAGCCATTTGGGCGTTAAATGCCAGAATGGATACCATTCTGGGCGTTTAACGCCAGATTTGCAGCATCCTGTGCGTTTAGAAAAGCGCCCAGTGATAAAGGATTTTCTGGCGTTTAACGCCAGTCAGAAGCTACGGATGGGCGTTAAACGCCCAAAACATGCAGCAGTTGGGCGTTTAACGCCAGGATTGTGGGGAGAAGGTAACTTCGTTTTCACTTCAAATTTTTTTCATTTTTCATGTTTCAATTCATGATTTCTTGCATAAACATGTTACAAACTCTCATCTTTCAACTTCAATTTCGAAAAATTTTTAATCCTAAACATATTTCTTAATTTTTCTTCAATATCTTTTCAAACCTTTTTTAAAACTCATTTATCTTTTTTGAATTCTTTTCAAATCTTTTTAAATTCTTGTCAAATCTTTTTAAACTCATCATATCTTCTTTTCAAAATTCAGATTTATCTTTTTTAAATATCTTTCATATCTTTTCAATTTTAAATTACATCTTTTTCCTATCATACTTATCTTTTTACAAATCATATCTTCTATCCTATCTTCTTCAAAAATTTTTGAAAAACCCACCCCTTTCCCTTTAAATCCGCGTTCGGCCTCCCTTCTCTCCTCCACAATTCGAACTTGGCTCTCCCTCTATCCCTCTCCTTTCCTTTCTTTTGCTTGAGGACAAGAAAACCTCTAAGTTTTGTGTGTTTATCCGTGATCACTAAGCCAACACCCACTAAGATCATGGCTCCTAAGGGAAAACAAACCACTCCAAGAGGCAAGAAAGAGAATATTCCAAAACCACTTTGGAATCAAGGGAAGTTCTAAACCAAAGAACATTCAGACCATTACTACAAAATAATGGGTCTAAGGTCAGTGATCCCAGAAGTTAAATTCGATTTGAAAGAAGACGAATATCCAGAGATCCATGAGCAAATTCAAAACAGGAGCTATGAAATCCTAGCTAATCCTGAAACAAAGGTGGGAAGAAATATGGTTCAAGAATTTTACTCTATTCTGTGGCAAACAGACAGGAAAAGAATAGTTGGAACCGCTTTCTATGACTATTGAACTCTGGTCAGAGGGAAGATTGTTCACCTCCACCCTGACAAAATAAGAGAGATCTTCAAGCTACCTCAACTGCAAGATGACCCAAACTCCTTTAATAGGAGAATAATGAGAACAAATAAGAGCTTGGATGAAATTCTAGAGGACATATGCCTCCCTGGAACCAAGTGGAAAACCAACACAAAGGGTGTCCCAAACCAACTCAAGAGAGGAGATCTCAAACCAGTCGCCAGAGGCTGGCTGGACTTCATTGGGCATTCTATACTGCCCACTAGCAACCGCTCTGAAGTCACCATCAAAAGAGCAGTAATGATCCATTGCATTATGTTAGGAAAAGAAGTGGAAGTTCATCAGCTGATTTCTTGTGAACTTTACACAATTGCAAACAAGAACTCCAAAGATGCCAAATTAGCTTATCCAAGCTTAATCTCTATGCTATGTAAAGATGCTGGGGTAAAGATGGGAGTAAATGAGTATATCTCAGTTGAGCAACCAATCACCAAAAAATCAATGGAAGGACAACAAGTGCAGGACGACCCCATCAAGAGGAAAGCACAGGAGTTCCTCCCGGAAATCCCTCAAATTGAATACTGGGAGTATCTTGAAGCATCTGTTACCAAGTTGCAAGAAGCTATGGACCAACTAAAGAAAGAACAGAAAAATCAAAATAGCATGCTTTGCAAACTGCTTGGGGAACAAGAAGTGCAAGGGCGTGAATTGAAGGAACTGAAGCGTCAGAAGCTATCTCTTGAAGGGCCAAGCACCCCACAGACTAAAGGAGCATCCACTTCCCAAAATAAAGGTTGTTGAGTCCTAATCTTAGCCTTAACTCTGTGATAATTGTTCTTATTAGGAATTTACCTTAGAAGTTATATATGAGTAGTAGTAGTTAGTATCTTTATTTTGATTTTATCTCCAATTAAGCTATAATTTATTTTTCTCATCATCATTAAACATGAATAAAATAGCAGATTTTTAGAATAAGGAGGCAATATTTTTTCAAGTTTTTAATAAGAAAAATTCAAATTATTTATATGTGGTGGCAATACTTTTTGTCTTCTGAATGAATGCCTGAACAGTGCATAATTTTGATAGTGGAGTTCATGAATGTTAAATTTGTTGGCTCTTGAAGGAATGATGAACAAGAGAAATGTTATTGATGATCTGAAAAATCATGAAATTGATTCTTGAAGCAAGAAAAAGTAGTGAAAAAAAGTAGGAAAAGCCAATAGCCCTTTAAACCAAAACGCAAGGGCAAAAAGGATCAAAGACTTTGAGCATCAATAGAAAGGAGGGCCTAAAGGAATAAAATCCTGGCCTAAGCGGCTAAATCAAGCTGTCCCTAACCATGTGCTTGTGTCATGAAGGTCCAGGTGAAAAGCTTGAGACTAAGTGGTTAAAGTCATGATCCAAAGCAAAATAGTGTGCCTAAGAACTCTAGACACCTCTAACTGGGGACTTTAGCAAAGTTGAGTCACAATCTGAAAAGGTTCACCAAGTTAGGTGTCTGTGGCATTTATGTATCTGGTGGTAATACTGGAAAACAAAATGCTTAGGGTCACAGCCAAGACTCATAAGTAATTGTGTTCAAGAATCAACATACTGAAATAGCAGAACCAATAACATTATCGGAATTCTGAGTTCCTTTGGATGCCAATCATTCTGAATTTCAAAGGATAAAGTGAGATGCCAAAACTGTTCGGAAGCAAAAAGCTACTAGTCCCGCTCATCTAATTAGAATTTAAGCTTCACTTAAAACTCTGAGATATTATTACTTCTTGATTTCTCTTTATACTATTTTATTTATCTAGTTGCTTGGGGACAAGCAACCGTTTAAGTTTGGTGTTGTGATGAGCGGATATTTTATACACTTTTTGGGGATAATTTCATGTAGTTTTTAGTATGTTTTAGTTAGTTTTTAGTATATTTTTATTAGTTTTTAGGCAAAATTCATATTTCTGAACTTCACTATGAGTTTGTGTGTTTTTCTGTGATTTCAGGTATTTTCTGGCTGAAATTGAGGGATCTGAGCAAAAATCTGATTCAGGCTGAAAAAGGACTGCTGATGCTGTTGGATCCTGACCTCCCTGCACTCGGAATGGAATTTTTGGAGCTACAGAAGTCCAATTGGCGCGTTCTTAATTCGGTTGCAAAGTAGACATCCAGGGCTTTCCATCAATATATAATAGTCCAAACTTTTTGTGAAGAAAAATGACGTAAACTGGCATTTAATGCCAGTTTCATGTTCCATTCTGGCGTTAAACGCCAGAAACACGTTACGAGTTGGAGTAAAACGCCAGAAACAGGTTACAACCTGGCATTTAACTCCAGAAACAGTCTAGGCACATGGAAAGCTCAAGTCTCAGCCCCAGCACACACCAAGTGGGCCCCGGAAGTTGGTTTCTGTATTATCTATCTTAGTTCACTCATTTTCTGTAAACCTAGGTTACTAGTTTATTATTTAAACAACTTTTAGAGATTTATTTTTGTACCTCTTGACATTTTAGATCTGAACTTTGTACATTTTGACGGCATGAGTCTCTAAACTCCATTGTTGGGGGTGAGGAGCTCTGCTGTGTCTCGATGGATTAATGCAATTATTTCTGTTTTCTATTCAAACACACTTGTTTCTATCTAAGATATTCATTCGCACTTCAATATGATGAATGTGATGATCCGTGACACTTATCACCATTCTCAACCTATGAACGCGTGCTTGACAACCACCTCCGTTCTACATTAGATTGAATGAGTATCTCTTGGATTCCTTAATCAGAGTCTTCGTGGTATAAGCTAGAAGCCATTGGCAGCATTCTTGAGAATCTGGAAAGTCTAAACCTTGTCTGTGGTATTACGAGTAGGATTCAGGGATTGAATGACTGTGACGAGCTTCAAACTCACAAGGGTTGGACGTAGTGACAAACGCAAAAGGATCAATGGATCCTATTCCAGCATGAGTGAGAACCGACAGATGATTAGCCGTGCGGTGACAGCGCACCTGGACCATTTTCACTGAGAGGACGGACGGTAGCCATTGACAATGGTGATCCACTAACACACAGCTTGCCATAGGAAGAACCTTGCGTGCGTGAAGAAGAAGACAGGGGAAAGCAGGGATTCAAAAGACAAAGCATCTCCAAGACTCCAACATATTCTCCATTACTGCATAACAAGTATTATTTAATCCATGCTTTTTATTTACTACCAATCAAAACTGAGAATTATTATTATCTTGACTAAGAGTTACAAGATAACCATAGCTTGCTTCAAGCCAACAATCTCCGTGGGATTCGACCCTTACTCACGTAAGGTATTACTTGGACGACCCATTGCACTTGCTGGTTAGTGGTACGAGTTGTGAAAAGTGTGATCTATAATTTCGTGCACCAGTATTTTTAGTCATTTTTCTCATTTACAACAAATTGATGTATTTTTTTGTTCTAAAACATATTTGAATTTATCTTGTTAGTCGAGTGAGTTAATGTTTTGGACTTGTGATTCTTTAAAGATTTCTTGTGTCATTTACCAAAAATTTTTGTATCATTTTTAACTAAATAATGTATTTTTGTTGTGACTGAATTGATTTTGTGATATTAAAACGAAGAAGAAATTTTTATATCATTTCTAACTAAATGATGTATTTTGTTATGACTGAATTGATTGTGTGATATTAAGGAGAAGATGATAATGATGATGATGTGTTTTGTTATGACTGAATTGATTGTGTGGTATTAAAAAGAAGAAGAGTAGTTTTGAGTAATGCAAAATTTATCAGAAAATAGCACCGAAATTTTTTAACCATGAGAAAAAATATTTCTTATCCTGATGACAATGACGATAATGACAATAACGAAAAGAAAGACGAGAAAAAAGAAGGAGGATGAAGAGAAGAAGTGTGCGAGCAAGTAAGTAAGTAGTAGCAGTGTGTAAATAATTAAAGAAGAAGAAGAAATACGTTCGAAAAAGATAAAAAAAGCGTGCACACAAAAGTGGTGCGTGATGTGAAAAATAGTTATAACAACTTGATTGAATTTAATTAGGTAATTCACTTGGTTGTAGAACTTTTCCGATACTCAAATACTCTTCTAATTAATTCGCGAAATAATAAAATACCCTTGTTATTCAAAAAGACTAAAGTATCCTTTTTAGTATTTTGACAAAATATCCTTTTAATTAATATACCTTTAATATTAATTTCAAAGTAACTAAAATACCCATTTAGTTCAATTCAAGACACAAAAATACCCTTTTAGCATTACTTTTTAAGAAACCAAAATACCCTTATATCGTTAATTACTTGTTTCATTGTATTAGAAATTTGAAATTGATTTCAAAAAGATTAAAATAACTTTTTAGGATTGAAGTTGTTTAATTGTTTTAGAAATTTAAATTGTTTTAGGATCAAGAAATTCTTTAAAATGACTAAAATACTCTTTTAATCAATTTTAAAAATAATAAAGTACATTTTTAGGATCAATTCCAAAAGACTAAATTACTTTTATAAGTTTAAAGTTGTTTATTTTAGTCCTAAAGTTTAACACTGCAATGATATTTTAATTTCTTAAATTAATCGTAAGAGAGTACTTAGTATTTCGAAAATTGGCTAAAAGGATATTTTAGATATTTTAAAATAATTTAAATTTATAATTTCTATACAATTAAGAAACTTTAATCTTAAAAGATTGTTTTAGTTTTTTAAATTGAATTAAGATTTTTTAAAATGAAAAACTTGGTAAAGTGATAAAGTGAGTTAATTACTTTTAAATTAAGATAGTAGATCAGGACACATATTTCATAGAAGTTATAAAATTAATGGTGATTAACCATTCACTTTATCACTTTAGTAACTTGATCACTTTAAAAGATCCAAATTTTTTTAAATCAAATTCAAATTTTAATCTCTCACATACAACTTCTTTTTAAAATAAATTTATGACATAATAAAATAAACTTAGTCATAAAATGGTATTTTTAGTATTTTTGAAACTAAACTCAAATTTCTAAGTTCAAATACAATCTGACAATATGAATTTATCCTATAAAGGTATATTAATCTTTTGAATATCAAATTCAAATTTATAAATTCTAATACAATTAAACATCTTGAATTCTAAAAGTGTTTTTTAGCCGTTTTACATTAGTCTTAAAAGGTTATTTAAGCCTTTTTAAAACTAACTAAAAGATATTTTGGTATTTTAAAATCAAATAATATCAATTAATTCTATAAAAATATTTTAGTCTTTTAGAATAACTAAATGAGTATTTTATTCTTTTCAAAATAAAATTTTATTTTCTATCACAATTAAATAATCTTAGTTAATTAATTCTATAAGGATACTTCAATCTTTTTAAATTATTGCTAAAAGAGTATTTTAGTCTTCTCAAAAATAATGTTATAAGAATAGTTTTGTCAGAAAGGTACTTTAGTAGTTCTTTTAAAAATTTAATTACAACGGTATTTCAGTCTTTGAAGAATTAATTAGAAATGACAATTTAATACATGGCGTTATATAATTTAATACACGGTATTTAATTTAACTCGCCACTTGCATCTCACATTATTATTAGTTCAGGTTTTTTTTTTGTACCCATACTTATTAATTTTCTAAAATACTTCTCTATTGAAAGAGAGCGAAAATATATTTTTAGGAACTTGTTTTGATAAGTGATTAATTAATATGTATAGTTCGGACGAAAATATAGTAGAATAAAAAGACGATTACATAAATTATATTATCTACATCATCAGTATTTATCTTTTATATATATTTTCAAAATATATAATAAATTATACTAAAATGTCCTTGCTATTAATTCTAAAATGGCTAAAATATCCATTTGACAAAATTTGCAGAAAAACAAATATCTTTTAGTTTCAAAAAAAATTCTTTTAGTTTAGAATAAAATATATTTTTTAATTTTATAATTTTTAAATTTTTTAAAAATTATCCCTTTCACTCATAACGCTTAAAATAAATTTTAAGTTAATTCTATGGTTAAGCTTTTGATGGTCAAAGAGACGTTTAGAGATTTAAACTGATCTTTCTTGGTTTTGAGTATCATTACAACTATGGGGGTGTTGCCAAGTTAGAGTATGTCACTATGCATTTCGCCCTCATGAACCTTTTAGTGTGGTGTCAAAAAGTTTGATTGTTGTTGCATGTCTGTTGTTGTGGTGGCAAAAGTGTTATGGTTGAAAGTGTGAAACTAGTGTTGTTATTATGAGCAGTGGTAACTCAAATCACTGTGGCAATTGTTGCAAACATTTTGTCTTACTCAATTTATTTGTGTAATATTTTTACTATCAGAATATCACATTTTTTACTATGCTATTCTAATAATGAGGACATTACGACCACTTCTATATATATAATATATATAAATAGAGTAGGAGCCTTCATTTAAAAGCCGTATCGACTTTTCTTTGAAAAACCAAAAAAATATTTTTCTTCTATACATACATATATACACACAAATCGTCGTACAACACCATTACATTTATATGAGCAACTTATATAAGTAATATACCAATATCACATATATATATAATCATAATTCCTATCCCTCTTTACAAGATGTAATAATAAGGACGAGAGAACATTTGGTAAAAAAAAAAAACAATCATTTGCCGAGAATTGATGGCCTGATGAATCAGTTGCAAGGAGCCGGAGCTTTCTGTAATATCGATTTAAGGTCTGGCTATCACCAGATAAGGGTGAGAGAGAAAGATATCTCCAAAACAACTTTCAAAACTCACTATGATTACTACGAGTACATTGTGATGTCTTTTGGATTAACGAATTCCCTTGCTGTATTTATGGATTACATGAACAGAGTATTCCGACCCTTTTTAGACAAGTTTGTTGTCGTGTTCATTGATGATATTCTAATATATTCTAAGACTGTCGAGGAGCAAGCCGAGCATTTGCGCACAGTGTTGTGGATTCTGAAGGAGAGGAAGCTTTATGCAAAGCTTTTCAAGTGTGACTTTTGGAAGGAAGAAGTAAAGTTTTTGGGACATATGGTGAGCCAAAATGGTATAGCTCTAGATCCCGTTAAGGTTGAGGCAGTGACAGAATGGGGATAGCCTACATCTGTGATGGAAGTGCGAAGTTTCTTGGGATTAGCTAGTGATGAGGGGATAATTTATACGCTTTTTGGCATTATTTTTAGTATGTTTTTAGTATGTTTTAGTTAGTTTTTAGTATATTTTTATTAGTTTTTAGTTAAAATTCACTTTTCTGGACTTTACTATGCGTTTGTGTGTTTTTCTGTGATTTCAGGTATTTTCTGGCTGAAATTGAGGGACTTGAGCAAAAATCTGATTCAGAGGCTGAAAAGGACTGCAGATGCTGTTGGATTCAGACCTCCCTGCACTCGAAGTGGATTTTTTGGAGCTACAGAAACTCAATTGGCGCGCTCTCAACGGCGTTGGAAATTAGACATCCTAGGCTTTCCAGCAATGTATAATAGTCCATACTTTACCCGAGAATTGATAGCCCAAACCGGCGTTCCAAATCAGCTCAAGAATGCCCGGTGTTAAACGCGGGAACTGTCACAAGAATGGGAGTTAAACGCCCAAACTGGCATAGAAGCTGGCGTTTAACTCCAAGAAAAGTCTCTACACACGAAAGCTTCAATGCTCAGCCGAAGCACACACCAAGTGGGCCCGGAAGTGGATTTTTATGTCATTTACTCATTTCTGTAAACCCTAGGCTACTAGTTCTCTACATATAGGACCTTTTACTATTGTATTTTCATCTTGGTAGCTATCTTTGAGTAGTCTTATGCTATCTTAGATCACGAGGCTGGCCTCACGACCATGCCTAGACCTTGTTCTTATGTATTTTCAACGGTGGAGTTTCTACACACCATAGATTAAGGTGTGGAGCTCTGCTGTACCTCGAGTATTAATGCAATTACTATTGTTCTTCTATTCAATTCAGCTTGTTCTTGTTCTAAGATATCACTTGTTCCTCAACTTGATGAATGTGATGATCCGTGACACTCATCATCATTCTCACCTATGAACGTGTGCCTGACAACCACCTCCGTTCTACCTTAGATTGAGTGGATATCTCTTGGATCCCTTAATCGGAATCCTCGTGGTATAGGCTAGAATTGATGGCGGCATTCAAGAGAATCCGGAAGGTCTAAACCTTGTCTGTGGTATTCTGAGTAGGATTCAATGATTGAATGACTGTGATGAGCTTCAAACTCCTGAAGGCTGGGCATTAGTGACAGACGCAAAATAATCACTGGATTCTATTCCAACCTGATTGAGAACCGACAGATGATTAGCCGTGCCGTGACAGGGTGCGTTGAACATTTTCACTGAGAGGACGGGATTGTAGCCACTAACAACGGTGATGCCCAACATACAGCTTGCCATGGAAAGGAGGAAGAAGAATTGGATGAAGACAGTAGGAAAGTAGAGAGACGGAAGGGACAAAGCATCTCCATACGCTTATCTGAAATTCTCACCAATGAATTACATAAGTATCCCTATCTTTATTTTATGCTTTATTCATATATCATCCATAACCATTTGAATCTGCCTAACTAAGATTTACAAGATGACCATAGCTTGCTTCATACCAACAATCTCTGTGGGATCGACCCTTACTCGCATAAGGTATATTACTTGGACGACCCAATCCACTTGCTGGTTAGTTGTGCGAAGTTGTGATAAAGAGTTTAGATTGCAATTGAGCGTACCATGTTGATGGCGCCATTGATGATCACAATTTCGTGCACCAAGTTTTTGGCGCCGTTGCCGGGGATTGTTTCGAGTTTGGACAACTGACGGTTCATCTTGTTGCTTAGATTAGGTAATTTTCAGAATTCTTAAGAATGAATTCTAGTGTTTCAAGGTGATGTTATTTTCATCACCAAAGCTGATTGATTCTCATCAATTTAGCTCTTGAATGCAATGTCCTGCTGAAGCTTGGCTAGCCATGTCTAATTCCTTTAGACTAAAGCTTTAGACTAACATTGCATGACTCCTGGAATTCTCACTAAGAATTTTGATATCTTTATTTTCTTTTTCCACTTAATTTTCGAAAAATCCAAAAAAATTGCAAAATCATAAAAACCAAAAATATTCTCATGTTTCTTATTGAGTCTAGTGTCTCATTTTAAGTTTGGTGTCAATTGCATGTTTCTGTTCTTCTTGCATTCATTCATGTGTCTTAAGTGATCTTCAAGATGTTCTTGATGATTTCCTTGCTCTGATCTTTGAATTCTCTTGGCTTGAGTGTTTTGTTATATGCATTCTCATTTTGTTAGTGTCAGTGGTATACAAACTTCTAAGTTTGGTGTCTTGCATGCATTGTTATTTGATTTTAGTTGCATTTTGATTATTCCTCATTATTAAAAATCCAAAAATATTTTTAATTTGTGTCTTTTCAAGTCAATAATACAGAGAATTGAAGATTCAGAACATACAGCAGAGGAATTATACAGAAAAAGCTGGACGTTCAAAACGCCCAGTGAAGAAGGAAAACTGGCGTTTAAACGCCAGCCAGGGTGCCTGGTTGGGTGTTTAACGCCCAAAAGGGTAGCAATTTGGGCGTTAAACGCCAGGATGGCACAAGAGGGAAGATTCTGTTTTCAATTCAAATTTTTTTTCAAGTTTTCAAAATCTTTTCAAAATCAAATCTTTTTCAAATGAAATCTTTTCAATCAAATCTTTTTCAAAATCAATTTCTTTCCATTTTCAAAGATACTTGCTAACAATTAATGATTTGATTCAACATTTCAAGTATGTTGCCTTTTCTGTTGAGAAAGGTTTAATGTCTGAATCATATCTTTTCTTGTTAGCCAAGTCATTAATTTTTTAAAAAAATCAAATCTTTTTAAATTGTTTTTCAAATCATATCTTCTCAATCACATTTTTTTAAAACCATAACTTTTCAATCATATCTTTTTAATCACATCTTTTTCAAAATAGTTTTCAATCATATCTTTTTGATTCCTAATTTCAAAATCTTTTTCAAAAATCACTTGATTTCTTTCCCACTTTTAGTTTTCGAAAATCATCAATCAATTTTTCAAAATGTTTTTTAAATGTTTTTAATTTATTTTCAAAAATTTCTTCCCCTCTTCTCACATCCTTCTATTTATGGACTAACACTACTCCTCAATACACAATTTGAACTCCATCTTTCCTTGATAAGTTCGAATTTTCTACCTCTTCCTTCTATTTTTCTTTTCCTCTAACACCTCAAGGAATCTCTATACTGTGACATAGAGGATTCCATATTTTCTTGTTTTCTTATCTTTCATATGAGTAGGAGCAAAGACAAAAGCATTCTTGTTGAGGCTGACCCTGAGCCTGAAAGGACCTTGAAGCGAAAGCTAAGAGAAGCTAAGGCACAACTCTCTGTAGAGGACCTAACAGAAATCTTCAAAGAAGAAGAACCCATGGCAGCCGAAAACAACAACAATGCCAACAATGCAAGGAAGGTGCTGGGTGACTTTACTGCACCTACTCCCGACTTCTATGGGAGAAGCATCTCTATCCCTGCCATTGGAGCAAACAACTTTGAGCTCAAGCCTTAATTAGTTTCTCTAATGCAACAGAATTGCAAGTTCCATGGACTTCTATTGGAAGATCCTCATCAGTTTTTAGCTGAATTCTTGCAAATCTGTGACACTGTCAAGACTAATGGGGTTGACCCTGAGGTCTACAGACTTATGATATTTCCTTTTGTTGTAAGAGACAGAGCTAGGATTTGGTTGGACTCACAACCTAAAGAAAGCCTGAACTCTTGGGAAAAGCTAGTCAATGCCTTCTTGGCAAAGTTCTTTCCACCTCAAAAATTGAGTAAGCTTAGAGTGGAAGTCCAAACCTTCAGACAGAAGGAAGGAGAATCCCTCTATGAAGTTTGGGAAAGATACAAACAATTGATCAGAAAGTGTCCCTCTGACATGCTTTCTGAATGGAGCATCATAGGTATCTTCTATGATGGTCTATCTGAACTGTCCAAGATGTCATTAGACAGCTTCGCTGGAGGATCTCTTCATCTAAAGAAGACGCCTGCAGAAGCTCAAGAACTCATTGAAATGGTTACAAATAACCAATTCATGTACACTTCTGAAAGGAATCCTGTGAGCAATGGGACGAATCAGAAGAAAGGAGTTCTTGAGATTGATACTCTGAATGCCATATTGGCTCAGAACAAAATATTGACTCAGCAAGTCAATTTGATTTCTCAAAGTCTGTCTGGAATGCAAGCTGCACCAGGCAATACTAAGGACGCTTCATCTGAAGAAGAAGCTTATAATCCTGAGAACCCTTCAATGGAAGAGGTGAATTACATGAGAGAACCCTATGGAAACACCTATGATTCTTCATGAAAAAATCATCCAAATCTCTCATGGAAGGATCAACAGAGACCTCAACAAGGTTTCAACAACAATAATAGTGGAAGAAACAGGTTTAGCAATGGCAAGCCTTTTCCATCATCTTCTCAGCAACAGACAGAGAATTCTAAGCAGAACCATTCTGACTTAGCAACCATGGTCTCTGATCTAATCAAAATCACTCAAAGTTTCATGACTGAAATAAGGTCCTCCATTAGGAATTTGGAGGCACAAGTGGGACAGCTGAGTAAGAAAGTTACTGAACTTCCTCCTAGTACTCTTCCAAGCAATACAGAAGAGAATCCAAAAGGAGAGTGCAAGGTCATCAACATGGCCGAACTAGGAGAGGAGGAAGAGGCAGTGAATGCCACTGAGGAAGACCTCAATGGACGTCCACTGGCCTCTAATGAGTTCCCTAATGAGGAACCATGGGAATCTGAGGCTCACACTGAGACCATAGAGATTCCATTGGATTTACTTCTGCCATTCATGAGATCTGATCAGTATTCTTCCTCTGAAGAGGATGAGTATGTCACTGAAGAGCAAGTTGCTAAATACCTTGGAGCAATCATGAAGCTAAATGACAAGTTATTTGGTAATGAGACTTGGGAGAACGAACCTCCTTTGCTCACCAAAGAACTGGATGACTTGTCTAGGCAGAAATTACCTCAAAAGAGATAAGATCCTGGAAAGTTCTCAATACCTTACGCCATAGGCACCATGACCTTCAAGAAGGCCTTGTGTGACATAGGGTCAAGTGTAAACCTCATGCCTCTCTCTGTAATGGAGAAGCTAGGGATCTTTGAGGTACAAGCTGCAAGAATCTCACTAGAGATGGCAGACAATTCAAGAAAACAAGCTTATGGACTTGTAGAGGATGTTTTGGTAAAGATTGAAGACCATTACATCCCTGCTGATTTCATAGTCCTAGAGACTGGGAAGTGCATGGATGAATCCATCATCCTTGGCAGACCCTTCCTAGCCACAGCAAAGGCTGTGATTGATGTGGACAGAGGAGAATTGATCATTCAAGTGAATAAAGAATCCTTTGTGTTTAAGGCTCAAGGATATCCTTCTGTCACCATGGAGAGGAAGCATGAAGAGCTTCTCTCAAAACAGAGCCAAACAGAGTCCCCACAGCCAAACTCTAAGTTTGGTTTTGGGAGGCCACAACCAACTTCTAAGTTTGGTGTTGAACCCTCACATTCAAACTCTAAGTTTGGTGTTGGGAGGTTCCAACATTGCTATGAGTATCTGTGAGGCTCCATGAGAGCCCTCTGTCAAGCTACTGACATTAAAGAAGCGCTTGTTGGGAGGCAACCCAATGTTATATTTAATCTATTTCCCTTTGTTATTTTATGTTTTCTGTAGGTTGATGATCATGAGAAGTCACAAAAACAATTGAAAAAGCAAAAACAGAATGAAAAACAGAAAGAAAAATAGCACACCCTGGAGGAAGACCTTGCTGGTGTTTAAACGCCAGTAAGGGCAGCAAATGGGCGTTTAACGCCCAGTCTGGCACCATTCTGGGCGTTTAACGCTAGAAAGAGACACCAGACTGGCATTAAATGCCAGGAAAGGGCAAGAAGTTAGCGTTAAACGCCAAAAATGGAAACCAGCCCGGCGTTTAACGCCAGAATTGGCACAGAGAGCATTTTTTGCTCGCCACTTGGTGCAGGGATGAATTTTTCTTGACACCTCAGGATCTGTGGACCCCACAGGATCCCCACCTACCCCACCACCCTCTCTCTTCTCACCCATTCACCAATCACCTCAACCACTCTTTCCCAAAAAACCCTCACCTATCAAATCCCATCTTTCTCTTCACCACTCACATACATCCTTCATAAAACCCCACCTACCTCACCATTCAAATTCAAACCACTTTCCCTCCCAAACCTACCCTCCCATAGCCGAACCCTACCCGTCTCTCCACCCCTATGTAAACCCATCTTCACTCCTTCATTTTCACACACCCTAAACACTACTTCTTCCCCTTTGGCCGAATAACAAAGCCATCTACATCTCCTCTATTTCTTCTTCTTCTACTCTCTTCTTTCTTCTTTTACTCGAGGATGAGCAAACCTTCTAAGTTTGGTGTGGTAAAAGCATTGCTTTTTGTTTTTCTATAACCATTTATGGCACTTAAGGCCGGAGAAACCTCTAGAAAGAGGAAAGGGAAGGCAAAAGCTTCTACCTCCGAGTCATGGGAGATGGAGATATTCATCTCAAGAGTGCATCAAGACCACTTCTATGAAGTTGTGGCCTTGAAGAAGGTGATCCTCGAGGTCCCTTTCAAACTCAAAAAGAGTGAATATCCGGAGATCCGACATGAGATCCGAAGAAGAGGTTGGGAAGTTCTTACCAACCCCATTCAACAAGTCGGAATCTTAATGGTTCAAGAGTTCTATGCCAATGCATGGATCACCAAGAGCCATGATCAAAGTGTGAACCCGAACCCAAAGAATTGGCTTACAATGGTTCGGGAGAAATGCTTAGATTTTAGTCCGAAAAATGTAAATTTGGCATTCAACTTGCCCATGATGCAAGGAGATGAACACCCTTACACTAGAAGGGTTAACTTTGATCAAAGGTTGGACCAAGTCCTCATAGACATTTGTGAAGAGGGCGTTCAATGGAAGAGAGATTCAAGAGGGAAGCCGGTTCAATTAAGAAGGCACGACCTCAAGCCCGTGGCTAGGGGATGGTTGGAGTTTATCCAATGCTCAATCATTCCCACGAGCAACCGGTCTGAAGTTACTATAGACCGGGCCATCATGATTTATAGCATCATGATTGGAAAGGAGGTAGAAGTTCATGAGATTATAGCCCAAGAACTTTATAAGGTGGCGGACAAGTCCTCTACCTTGGCAAGGTTAGCCTTTCTTCATCTCAGTTGGAATTGACATAGAGGGAGACATCCCCATTGATGAGGACAAGCCCATCACTAAGAAAAGGATGGGGCAAACAAGAGATCCCACTCATCATGAAATCCCTGAGATACCTCAAGGGATACACTTTCCTCCACAAAACTATTGGGAGCAAATCAACAACTCCCTAAAAGTATTGAGTTCTAACATGGGACAACTAAGGGTGGAGCACCAAGAACATTCCATCCTCCTCCATGGAATTAGAGAAGATCAAAGAATCATGAGAGAGGAGCAACAAAGGCAAGGAAGAGACATTGAGGAGCTCAAGCACTCTATAAGATCTTCAAGAGGAAGAACAAGCCGCCATCACTAAGGTGGACCCGTTCTTTAATCTCCTTGTTCCTTATTTTCCTGTTTTTCGAAAATTATGCTTATGTTTACCTATGTTTGTATCTTGTGATCATTAGTGTCTTAGTGTTTATGCCTTAAAGTTATGAATGTCCTATGAATCCATCACCTTTCTTAAATAAAAAATGTTCTTAATTGAAAAAGAGAAGGATTGCATGAATTCTAAATTTTATAACAGATTAATTATTTTAATGTGGTGGCAATACTTTTGTTTTCTGAATGTATGCTTAAACAGTGCATATGTCTTGTGAATTTGTTGTTCATGAATGTTGGCTCTTGAAAGAATGATGAAAAAGGAGACATGTTACTGAGGATCTGAAAAATCATAAAAAAATGATTCTTGAAGCAAGAAAAAGCAGTGAATACAAAAAAAAAAGAGAAAGAAAAACGAAAAAAAAAGAGAGAAAAAAAGAAAAAGAAAAAGAAAAAAATAAAGTTGTGATCCAAGGCAAAAAGAGTGTGCTTAAGAACCCTGGACACCTCTAATTGGGGACTCTAGCAAAGCTGAGTCACAATCTGAAAAGGTTCACCCAATTATGTGTCTGTGGCATGTATGTATCCGGTGGTAATACTGGAAGACAGAGTGCATTGGGCCACGGCCAAGACTCATAAAGTAGCTGTGTTCAAGAATAATCATACTTAACTAGGAGAATCAATAACACTATCTGGATTCTAAGTTCCTATAGAAGCCAATCATTCTGAATTTCAAAGGATAGAGTGAGATGCCAAAACTATTCAGAGGCAAAAAGCTAAAAGCCCCGCTCATCTAATTAATACTGATCTTCATAGATGTTTTTGGAATTCATTGCATATTCTCTTCTTTTTATCTTATTTGATTTTCAGTTGCTTGGGGACAAGCAACAATTTAAGTTTGGTGTTGTGATGAGCGGATAATTTATACGCTTTTTGGCATTGTTTTTAGTATGTTTTAGTTAGTTTTTAGTATATTTTTATTAGTTTTTAGTTAAAATTCACTTTTCTGGACTTTACTATGCGTTTGTGTATTTTTCTGTGATTTTAGGTATTTTCTGGCTGAAATTGAGGGACCTGAGCAAAAATCTGATTCAGAGGCTGAAAAGGACTGCAGATGCTGTTGGATTCTGACCTCCCTGCACTCGAAGTAGATTTTCTAGAGCTACAGAAGCTCAATTGGCGCGCTCTCAACGGCGTTAGAAAGTAGACATCCTGGGCTTTCCAGCAATGTATAATAGTTCATACTTTGCCCGAGAATTGATGGCCCAAACCGGCGTTTCAAATCAGCTCAAGAATTCCCGGCGTTAAACGCCGGAACTGGCACAAGAATGGGAGTTAAACGCCCAAACTGGCATAGAAGCTGGCGTTTAGCTCCAAGAAAAGTCTCTACACACGAAAGCTTCAATGCTCAGCCCAGGCACACACCAAGTGGGCCCGGAAGTGGATTTTTATGTCATTTACTCATTTCTGTAAACCCTAGGCTACTAGTTCTCTACATATAGGACCTTTTACTATTGTATTCTCATCTTGGTAGCTATCTTTGAGTAGTCTTATGCTATCTTAGATCATGAGGCTGGCCTCACGGCCATGCCTAGACCTTGTTCTTATGTATTTTCAACGGTGGAGTTTCTACGCATCATAGATTAAGGTGTGGAGCTCTGCTGTACCTCGAGTATTAATGCAATTACTATTATTCTTCTATTCAATTCAGCTTGTTCTTGTTCTAAGATATCACTTGTTCCTCAACTTGATGAATGTGATGATCCGTGACACTCATCATCATTCTCACCTATGAACATGTGCCTGACAACCACCTCCGTTCTACCTTAGATTGAGTGGATATCTCTTGGATCCCTTAATCGGAATCCTCGTGGTATAGGCTAGAATTGATGGCGGCATTCAAGAGAATCCGGAAGGTCTAAACCTTGTCTGTGATATTCTGAGTAGGATTCAATGATTGAATGACTGTGACGAGCTTCAAACTCCTGAAGGCTGGGCGTTAGTGACAGATGCAAAAGAATCACTGGATTCTATTCCAACCTGATTGAGAACCGACAGATGATTAGCCGTGCCGTGACAGGGTGCGTTGAACATTTTCACTGAGAGGACGGGATTGTAGCCACTGACAATGGTGATGCCCAACATATAGCTTGCCATGGAAAGGAGTAAGAAGGATTGGATGAAGACAGTAGGAAAGCAGAAAGACAGAAGGGACAAAGCATCTCCATACGCTTATCTGAAATTCTCACCAATGAATTACATAAGTATCCCTATCTTTATTTTATGCTTTATTCATATATCATCCATAACCATTTGAATCTGCCTGACTAAGATTTACAAGATGTCCATAGCTTGCTTCATAACAACAATCTCCATGGGATCGACCCTTACTCGCGTAAGGTTTATTACTTGGACGACCCAGTGCACTTGCTGGTTAGTTGTGCGAAGTTCTGATAAAGAGTTGAGATTGCAATTGAGCGTACCATGTTGATGGCGCCATTGATGATCACAATTTCGTGCACCAGCTAGTAACTATAGAAGATTCATTAAGGATATTTTGCAGATTGCATTACTGATGACCAAGTTAACTTGCGAGGATGCACCTTTCGTGTGGACGTCCGAATGTGAGAAAAGTTTCCAAACTCTAAAAGAAAGGCTAACTACAGTACTTGTACTTGTGTTGCCTAAATCCCATGAGCCATTTGAGGTTTAATTTGATGCTTCGTTAAAGGGTCTAGAGTGTGTACTAATGCAACACCAGAATATTATGGCTCATCCATCGCGACAGTTAAGGCCGCACAAAGTAAATTATCCAACTCAAGACCTGGAAGTTGTTGCGGTTGTGTTTGCGTTGAAGGTGTGGAGACACTATCTGTACAAAGTGAAGATTCAAGTCTTCTTTAATCATAAGAGCTTAAAATACCCTTTGATAAGAAAGAACTTAATATGTGCCAGAGGAGGTGGATGGAGCTACTGAAGAATTATGACTTTGAACAAAACTACCATCCAAGGAAGGCTAATGTAGTGGCAGATGCTTTGAGCAAAAAATCTTTAAGTGTCGCTTGGATGACGATTAAGGAAGAGGAGTTACTGAGAAAGTTTTCAGATCTTAACTTGAGTGTTAGAGAGGTGGCTGGGAGTGTATGCTTGAACCAGCTACACATCTCTAGTAATTTTAAGGCTGAGATTTAGAAAAATCAGTAGGATGATTGGAAGTTGCAGAAGATGCTGCAAGTGATTGGACAAAAGAAACAAGGAGAGGTTATCCAAGAGAAAGAGAGGATTTGGAGGTATAAGGGGAGGATTTGTGTGCCAAATATGGAAGAGTTGAGATAAGAAGTGTTGTCAAAAGCTCACAAGAGCAGGTTTTCAAACCACCCGGAAACGACTAAGATGTATCATGAAGAGTGACATGGTTGTGCGCGTGTCAAAGTGTTTAACTTGTCAAAAAGTGTTTATGTATGTGGTGAATTGTGAAATGAGTAGTTATTGTGTTGAATTGAATATAATTTGTGATATTCTTAATTATGATGTCAATTGGTATGGAAAATTGGACCGGTGGCCGAGATAGGGTGAGGAAAGTCATGGTGACTAATGAATGTACCATGAGTGAATTGTTGTTGGATTGATGAAGATTTAGATGTATGAGTGTTGTGCATAAGGTTGAGAGTGGACCTAGTTAATGAGCTATGTTAAATGGGTTAAAACTGTTGTGATTAGGCTTTGAGACTTGATGATTGAGTATTTGGCGTGTTTAGAAATGGTAATTGAATGATTTGAACCAAGTTGGATTTGAGAATTTGTCAAAATGAGTATTGTGCAATATTTGGTAAAAAAAAAGTTTTTGACCAACTTTGATGGGTCATAACTTGGCGCTTGTAGTTCGGATTTCAATGAAATTTATCTTAAATTAAAGGTGGTGATGAGAGCTTTAAAATGGTTTTAAAATGTTGAAAAACTGAATTTTGTAGAGGAAGTTATGAATGATTAAAAATTAGTGTTTTAAACTGAATTAGGAGAGTTTATTGAAAACCAAAATTTCTAGTATGTGTGCCCACACACACTATGGTGCGTATGCACGAGGGGTATGCATACGCATGCCTGAGAACTTTGCAAGTTATGCGTATGCACAAGCTGGGAATTGCATTCGGGTGTGTGTGTACACACAAGTCCTGTTTTCACACTTAAACTCTGTTTTTAACTGTTTGGCTTTCCCGCAAGCTTGTAAACTTCTGTAACCCCTAATTAAGGTCCAACAACTTGTTTTTAGCCTTAGGAATTAGTGTGAAACTATGGATTGAATTAGATTGACATTTTGCATGAGATTGTGGACTTGAGCTAATGATTATTGATGAAAGCCTGTGAGTAATCAGTTTACTGAATACTGAATTGAGATAAGACATGAATGATGAGATTGATGATGACTGAGTATGGCCGAATTGGCTGAGATGGCAAGGTCTGGGTGATATTCCGCTTGTGTATTATTTGAGTATCTGTTTATTGGTGAGGTTTGGGTGTTATCCCGCTTGCGTGATGAATTAAATATTGAATATTGATTGATAAGATTCCTGGGGCACGAAATTGTGATCATCAACAATGGCGCCAAAAACTTGGTAGCGCTCTCAAAGGTGAATCACACTTAGTCACAACTCTGCACAACTAACCAGCAAGTGCACTGGGTCGTCCAAGTAATACCTTACGTGAGTAAGGGTCGATCCCACGGAGATTGTTGGTATGAAGCAAGCTATGGCCATCTTGTAAATCTCAGTTAGGCGGATAATAAATGTTATGGAGTTTTCGAATAGTAAATAAAGCATAAAATAAAGATAGAAATACTTATGTAAATCATTGGTGAGAATTTCGGATAAGTGTATGGAGATGAATTGTCCCTGTTGGATCTCTACTTTCCTACTGCCTTCCCTCAATTCTTCTTACTCCTTTCCATGGCAAGCTGTATGTAGGGCATCACCGTTGTCAATGGCTACATCCCATCCTCTCAGTGAAAATGGTCCAAATGCTCTGTCACAGCACGGCTAATCATCTGTCGGTTCTCGATCATGTCGGAATAGAATCCCTTGATTCTTTTGCGTTTGTAATCACGCCCAACAACCGAGAGTTTGAAGCTCGTCACAGTCATTCAATCCCGGAATCCTACTCGGAATACCACAGACAAGGTTAAACTTTTCGGATTCCCATGAATGCCGCCATCAATTCTAGCTTATACCACAAAGATTCTGATTAAGAAATCCAAGAGATATGCGCTCGGTCTAAGGTAGAACGGAAGTGGTTGTCAGTCATGCTCGTTCATAGGTGAGAATGATGGTGAGTGTCACAGATCACCACATTCATCATGGTGAAGTGCAACGAATATCTTGGAACAGGAATAAATCGAATTGAATAGAAAATAGTAGTAATTGCATTAAAACTCGAGGTACAGCAGAGCTCCACACCCTTAATCTATGGTGTGTAGAAACTCCACCGTTGAAAATACATAAGTGATGAAGGTTCAGGCATGGTCGAGAGGCCAGCCCCCCAAAATGTGATCAAAAGACCGAATGGTCAAAGACCTTACAATCAAAGACCAATCCAAAGACGTCTAATACAATAGTAAAATGTTCTATTTATACTAAACTAGCTACTAGGGTTTACAGAAGTAAGTAATTGATGCATAAATCCACTTCCGGGGCCCACTTGGTGTGTGCTTGGGCTGAACTTGATCTTTACACGAGATGAGGCTTATCTTGGAGTTGAACGCCAAGTTGTAACGTGTTTTTGGCGTTCAACTCTGGTTCGTGACGTGTTTCTGGCGTTTGACTCCAGAATGCAGCATGGAATTGGCGTTGAGTGCCAGTTTACGTCATCTAATCTCGAATAAATTATAGATTATTATATATTGCTGGAAAGCTCTAGATGTCTACTTTCCAACTCCGTTTAGAGCATGCCATTTGGAGTTCTGTAGCTCAAGAAAATTTATTTCGAGTGCAGGAAGGTCAGATTCCAACAGCATCAGCAGTCCTTTGTCAGCCTCTTATCAGAGTTTTGCTTAGGTCCCTCAATTTCAGCCAGAAAATACGTGAAATCACAGAAAAATATAGAAACTCATAATAAAGTCCAGAAATGTGAATTTAGCCTAAAAACTAATGAAAATATCCCTAAAAGTAACTAGATCAGACTAAAAACTACCTAAAAATAATGCCAAAAAGCGTATAAATTATCCGCTCATCACAACACCAAACTTAAATTGTTGCTTGACCCCAAGCAACTGAAAATCAATTAGGATAAAAAGAAGAGAATATACTATAAATCTCAAACTATCAATGAATATTAGTTCTAATTAGATGAGCGGGACTAGTAGCTTTTTTTTGCTTCTGAACAGTTTTGGCATCTCACTTTCTCCTTTGAAGTTTAGAATGATTGGCATCTATAGGAACTTAGAATTTCAGATAGTGTTATTGATTCTCCTAGTTAAGTTTGTTGATTCTTGAACACAGCTACTTTCATGAGTCTTGGCCGTGGCCCTAAGCACTTTGTTTTCTAGTATTACCACCGGATACATAAATGCCACAGACACATAGCTGGGTGAACCTTTTCAGATTGTGACTCAGCTTTGCTAAAGTCCCCAGTTAGAGGTGTCCAGAGCTCTTAAGCACACTTTTTTGTCTTTGGATCATGACTTTAACCACTCAGTCTCAAGCTTTTCACTTGGACCTGCATGCCACAAGCACATGGTTAGGGACAGCTTGATTTAGCCGCTTAGGCCTGTATTTTATTTCCTTGGGCCCTCCTATCCATTGATGCTCAAAGTCTTGGATCCTTTTTACCCTTGCCTTTTGGTTTTAAGGGCTATTGGCTTTTTCTACTTGCTTTTTCTTTTTCTTTCTATTTAATTTTTTTCGCCAATTTTTTTCGTAGACTTTTGCTTTTTCACTGCTTTTTCTTGCTTCAAGAATCAATTTCATGATTTTTCAGATTATCAATAGTATTTCTCTTTGTTCATCATTCTTTTAAGAGCCAACAATTTTAACATTCATAAACAACAAGATAAAAAATATGCACTGTTAAAGCATTCATTCAGAAAACAAAAAGTATTGTCACCACATCAATATAATTAAAATAAATTCAAGGATAAATTCGAAACTCATGTACTTCTTGTTCTTTTGAATTAAAAACATTTTTCATTTAAGAGAGGTGAAGGATTCATGGAATTATTCATAGCCTTAAGACATAGTTACTAAATACTAATGATCATGTAACAGAGACACAAATATAGATGACATAATAAGCATATAAACCGAAAAACAGAAAAAATATGAACAAGGAATGAATCTACCTTAGTGATGGTGGTGCTTTCTTCTTGAAGAACCAATGATGTCCTTGAGTTCTTCTATGTCTCTTCCTTGCCTTTGTTGCTCCTCCCTCATTGCTCTTTGATCTTCTCTAATTTCATGGAGAATAATGGAGTGCTCTTGATGTTCCACCCTTAATTGATCCATATTGTAACTCAAATCTTCAAGAGAAGTGTTGAGTTGTTCCCAATAGTTGTTGGGAGGAAAGTGCATCCCTTGAGGCATCTCCGGGATTTCTTGGTGATGAGCTTCCTCATGCGTCTCTTGGGTTCCATGAGTGGGTTCTCTTGTTTGCTCCATCCTTTTCTTAGTGATGGGCTTGTCCTCCTCAATGGGGATGTCTCCTTTTATGATGACTCCAACTAACTAACATAGATGGCAAATAAGATGAGGAAAAGCTAGCCTTGCCAAGGTAGAGGAATTTTTGGCTATTTTGTAGAATTCAAGGGAGATAACTTCATGAATTTCTACTTCCTCTCCATTCATGATGTTATGAATCATGATGGCCCGATCCACAGTAACTTCAGATCGGTTGCTAGTGGGGATGATGGAGCGTTGGATGAACTACAACCATCCTCTAGCCACAGGTTTGAGGTTCAGTCTTCTTAATTGAATCGACTTGCCTTTAGAGTCTCTTTTCCATTGGGCTCCTTTGACACATATGTCCTGGTGCACGAAATTGCAATCACACTTTTGCAACTCCGCACAACTAACCAGCAAGTGCACTGGGTCGTCCAAGTAATACCTTGCGTGAGCAAGGGTCGATCCCACGGAGATTGTCGGCTTGAAGCAAGCTATGGTTATCTTGTAAATCTTAGTCAGTATATCAGAAATTATCAGGATTGATTGTGAAAAGCAAAAGAACATGAAATAATTACTTGTTTTGCAGTAATGGAGAATAGGTTGAGGTTTGGAGATGCTCCATCTTCTGAATCTCTGCTTTCCTACTGTCTTCTTCTTCAAGCACGCAAGTCTCCTTCCATGGCAAGCTGTATGTAGGGTTTCACCGTTGTCAATGGCTACCTCCCATCCTCTCAGTGAAAACGATTGCTAATGCTCTGTCACAGCATGCGGAATTCATCTGTCGGTTCTCGGTCAGGCCGGAATAGAATCCAGTGATTCTTTTGCGTCTGTCACTAACACCCCGCCTGCTAGGAGTTTGAAGCACGTCACAGTCATTCAATCATTGAATCCTACTCAGAATACCACAGACAAGGTTTAGACCTTCCGGATTCTCTTGAATGCCGCCATCAATTCTAGCTTATACCACGAAGATTCCGATTAAAGAATCCAAGAGATAACTACTTAGTCTAAGGTAGAACGGAGGTGGTTGTCAGGCACACGTTCATAGTTGAGAATGATGATGATTGTCACGGATCATCACATTCATCCGGATTAAGAACAAGTATTATCTTAGAATGGAAGCAAGCATGATTGAATGAGAAACAGTAGTAATTGCATTAATCCATCAAGACACAGCAGAGCTCCTCACCCCCAACCATGGGGTTTAGAGACTCATGCCGTGGAAAGTACACAAAGAAAACGTGTAAAGTGTCATGAGGTTCAGATACAATGTCAAAAGATCCTATTAATAGTAAACTAGTAACCTAGGGTATACAGAAATGAGTAAATGACGTAAAAATCCACTTCTGGGTCCACTTGGTGTGTGCTTGGGCTGAGCAATGAAGCATTTTCGTGTAGAGACCTTTTCTGGAGTTAAACGCCAGCTTTCATGCCAGTTTGGGCGTTTAACTCCAAGTTTTATGCCAGTTCCAGCGTTTAACGCTGGAATTTCTGAGGCTGATTTGTCACGCCGGTTTGGGCCATCAAATCTTGGGCAAAGTATGGACTATCATATATTGCTGGAAAGCCCAGGATGTCTACTTTCCAAAGCCGTTGAGAGCGCGCCAATTGGGCTTCTGTAGCTCCAGAAAATCCACTTCGAGTGCAGGGAGGTCAGAATCCAACAGCATCTGCAGTCCTTTTTGGTCTCGGAATCAGATTTTTGCTCAGGACCCTCAATTTCAGCCAGAAAATACCTGAAATCACAGAAAAACACACAAACTCATAGTAAAGTCCAGAAAAGTGAATTTTAGCTAAAAACTAATAAAAATATACTAAAAACTAACTACATCATACTAAAAACATACTAAAAACAATGCCAAAAAGCGTACAAATTATCCGCTCATCACAATACCAAACTTAAATTGTTGCTTGTCCCCAAGCAACTGAAAATCAAAATAGGATAAAAAGAAGAGAATATACTATAGACTCCAAAATACCAAGGAAACATAGCTTCAATTAGATGAGCGGGACTAGTAGCTTTTTGCCTCCGAACAGTTTTGGCATCTCACTCTATCCCTTGAAGTTCAGAATGATTGGCATCTATAAGAACTCAGAACTCAGATAGTGTTATTGATTCTCTTAGTTGAGCATAATGATTCTTGAACATAGCTAGTGTATGAGTCTTGGCTGTGGCCCAAAGCACTCTATCTTCCAGTATTACCACCGGATACATACATGCCACAGACACATAATTGGGTGAACCTTTTCAGATTATGACCCAGCTTTGCTAGAGTCCCCAATTAGAGGTGTCCAGGGTTCTTAAGCACACTCTTTTTGCCTTGGATCACAACTTTATTTCTTTCTTTTTCTTTTTCTTTTCTTCTTCTCTTTTTTTTTTCGAAATTTTTTTTTGTATCCACTGCTTTTTCTTGCTTCAAGAATCAGTCTAATGATTTTAGATCCTCAATAACAGTTTTCTTTTTCCTCATTCTTTCAAGAGCCAACAATTTTAACATTCTCAAAACAACAAATTCAAGAGACATATGCACTGTTCAAGCATTCATTCAGAAAGCAAAAAGTATTGTCACCACATCAAACTAATTCAACTAGTTTCAATGATAATTTTCGAAATCCTGTACTTCTTGTTCTTTTGTGATTAAAGCATTTTTCATTTAAGAGAGGTGATGGATTCATAGGACATTCATATCTTTAAGGCATAAAATTTCAATTTTATCAATTATGAATTAAGAACAAGACTCAAAAATAGATATAAGACTAAAAAAAAATAAAAATAGAAAACAAAACAAAAGAGAAAGAAAATGCAAAAACATAGGCTCCTAATGATAGAGGTTTTCACAGAGTTAGGACTCAACAACCTTGATTTTGAGAAGTGGATGCTCCCTCAACTTGAGAGGAGAACTTTTGGCGTTTCATCTCTTAGAGTTCACGCCCCTGCTTCTCTTGTTCCTTCAGCAATTTGCAAAGCATGCAGTTCTGATTCTGCTGTTCTTCCTTCAGTTGCTCCATAGTCTCTTGCAACTTGGTGATAGATGCTTCTAGGCTGGTCCAGTAGTCAATTCTTGGAAATTCAGGGAGGAATTCCTGCGCCCTCCTCTTGATAGAGTTGTCTTGCACTTGTCCTTCCATTGACTTCTTGGTGATTGGGTGTTCAATGGGTATGAACTCATCTACTCCCATCTTCACCCCAGCCTCCTTACAGAGCAAGGAGATCAAGCTTGGGTAAGCCAATTTGGCTTCAGTGGAATTCTTATTTGCAATTGTGTAGATCTCACAAGCAATCACATGATGGACCTCCACTTCTTTTCCAAGCATAATGCAATGAATCATCACTGCTCTCTTGATGGTGACCTCCGAACGGTTGCTAGTGGGCAATATGGAACGCCCAATAAAGTCTAGCCAACCTCTTGTAATTGGTTTGAGGTCTCCCCTCTTGAGTTGGTTTGGGACACCCTTTGAATTGGTTATCCACTTAGTCCCAGGGAGGCATATGTCCTCTAGAACTTGATCCAACCCTTTATCTACTCTCACCATCCTCCTATTGAAGGAATCAGGATTATCTTGCAGTTGAGGTAGTTTGAAGATTTCTCTTATTTTGTCCAGATGGAAGTACATAACTTTCCCTCTGACCATGGTTCTGTAGGTATGGTAAGCAGTTCCAGTCATTCTTTGCTTATCTGTTAGCCACAGATTGGAGTAGAATTCCTGAACCATGTTCCTTCCAACCTTTGTTTCAGGATTGGTCAGAACTTCCCATCCTCTGTTTCAAATTTGCTCTTGGATCCCCGGATATTTATCTTCTTTCAGATCAAATCTAACTTCCGGGATCACTGACCTCAGACCCATTATTTTGTGATCATGGTCTTCATGTTCTTTGGTTAAGAACTTCTCTTGATTCCAAAGATTCTTTGGATTATTCTCTTTCTTTCCTCTTAAATTGGTTTGTTTTCCTTTAGGAGCCATGATCTTGATGAATCTTGGCTTAGTGATCACGGAAAAGCACACCAAACTTAGAGGTTTGCTTGTCCTCAAGCAAAAAGAAAAGAAAGAAGAGAAGAGAGAGAGAGGGAGAGGAAATTCGAATGGTGTGGGGAATGAGGGGTGGCAAACGTTTATTTATAGAGTGGGGGGAGAGATTTTCGAAAAAAGAAAAATTTGAAAGGAGATTTGAGGAGATATGGAAAGGAATTGAAAGAAGGGTGAGTTTTTGAACAAAATTTGGGAATGATTTGGAAGATTTGAGGAATGATTTTAAATTTTTGAAAATTTGAAAGTGAATGATGAGAGATTGAAATGTGTTTTGTAGAAAAATATGGGAAAGGAAAGGAAAGTTTGAAAAAATCTGAGTTGAAAACAAAATTGTGGTCCCCCCACCTTACTGGCGTTAAACGCCCAGAATGGCACCCATTCTGGCGTTTAACGCCCATTTGGTGCCCCTTTTGGGCGTTTAACGCCCAGCCAGGCAGAAATCCTTCCTCACTGGGCGTTTTTCTGAACGCCCAGGATGCTGCACACCTGGCGTTAAACGCCCAGAATGGGCACCATTCTGGGCGTTTAACGCCCAAAATGGCACCATTCCTGGCGTTAAACGCCCAGAATGGTGCCCATTCTGGCGTTTAACGCCCAAAATGCCCCTTACTGGCGTTTTTTCGCCAGTAAGCTCTTTTTCTCTGCTTTTTGAGCTGAATCCTTCTATAACTCTGTGAATTCCTTCATTTTTGATACTTGCCTCTGTAAGAACAATTCATACAACCTACTAATGACTGGGTTGCCTCCCAGCAAGCGCTTCTTTACTGTCTTTAGCTGGACCTTCACTGAGAATCACTCAAGTCTCAGTTTTGAGCATTCCTGCTCAAAGTTGCCTTCAAGATAATGCTTGATTCTCTGTCCGTTAACAATGAACTTCTTGTCAGAATCAATATCCTGAAGCTCAACATATCCATATGGTGACACTCCTGTAATCACATACGGACCCCTCCATCGGGATTTGAGTTTTCCTGGAAACAGTCTGAGCCTAGAGTTGAAGAGCAGGACTTTTTGTCCTGGCTCAAAGACTCTGGTTGACAACTTCTTGTCATGCCATTTCTTTGTCTTTTCCTTATAAATTTTTGCATTTTCAAAGGCATTGAGTCTGAACTCCTCTAGCTCATTCAGCTGGAGCAGTCTTTTTTCACCAGCTAACTGTGCATCCATGTTTAGGAATCTGGTTGCCCAGTAGGCTTTGTGTTCCAGTTCCACAGGCAAATGACAGGCCTTCCCATACACCAGTTGGTATGGAGAGGTTCCTATAGGAGTCTTGAATGCTGTTCTGTATGCCCACAGAGCATCATCCAAGCTCTTTGCCCAATCCTTTCTTCGGGCTATAACAGTCCGTTCCAGGATTTTCTTTAGCTCTCTGTTAGAGACTTCAGCTTGCCCATTTGTCTGTGGATGATACGGAGTTGCCACTTTGTGGCTAATTCCATATCTAACCATAGCAGAGTATAGCTGTTTGTTGCAGAAATGAGTGCCCCCGTCACTGATTAGTACTCTGGGAACCCTAAATCTGCTGAAGATGTTTTTCTGGAGGAATCTCAGCACGGTCTTGGTATCATTAGTGGGTGTAGCAATTGCTTCTACCCACTTAGATACATAGTCTACTGCCACCAGAATGTAAGTGTTTGAGTATGATGGTGGGAATGGTCCCATGAAGTCAATTCCCCATACATCAAACAATTCTATCTCTAATATCCCTTGTTGAGGCATGGCATATCCATGAGGCTAGTTACCAGCTCTTTGGCAACTGTCACAGTTACGCACAAACTCTCGGGAATCTTTATAGAGAGTAGGCCAGTAGAAGCCACATTGGAGGACTTTAGTGGCTGTTCGCTCACTTCCAAAATGTCCTCCATACTGTGATCCATGGCAGTGCCATAGGATCCTTTGTGCTTCTTCTCTGGGTACACACCTGCGGATCACTCCGTCAGCACATCTCTTAAAGAGATATGGTTCATCCCAGAGGTAGTACTTGGCATCTGAAATTAATTTCTTTCTTTGCACTCTGCTGTACTCCTGGGGTATGAACCTCACAGCTTTATAGTTTGCAATGTCTGCAAACCATGGAGCTTCCTGAATGGCAAAGAGTTGCTCATCTGGGAAAGTCTCAGAAATCTCAGTAGAAGGGAGGGACGCCCCAGCTACTGGTTCTATTCGGGACAGATGATCAGCTACTTGGTTGTCTGTCCCTTTTCTGTCTCTTATTTCTATATCAAACTCTTGCAGAAGCAACACCCATCTTATAAGCCTGGGTTTTGAATCCTGCTTTGTGAGTAAGTATTTAAGAGCAGCATGGTCAGTGTACACAACCACTTTGGACCCCACTAGGTAGGATCTAAACTTGTCAATGGCATAGACCACTGCAAGTAACTCTTTTTCTGTGGTTGTGTAGTTCTTCTGTGCGTCATTTAGAACACGGCTGGCATAGTAAATGACGTGCAGAAGCTTGTTATGCCTCTGTCCCAACACTGCACCAATGGCATGGTCACTGGCATCACACATTAGTTCAAATGGTAATGTCCAATTTGGTGCAGAGATGACTGGTGCTGTGACCAGCTTAGCTTTCAGGGTCTCAAATGCTTGCAGACACTGTGTGTCAAATACAAATGGTGTGTCTGCAGCTAACAGGTTACTCAGAGGTTTTGCAATTTTCGAAAAATCCTTTATAAACCTTCTGTAGAATCCTGCATGCCCCAGAAAACTTCTGATTGCCTTAACATTGGCAGGTGGTGGTAATTTTTCAATTACCTCTACCTTTGCCTTATCCACCTCTATCCCTCTGCTTGAAATTTTGTGCCCAAGGACAATCCCTTCAGTCACCATAAAGTGACATTTCTCACAGTTCAAAACCAGGTTAGTCTCTTGGCATCTTTTCAGGACAAGGGCTAGGTGATTAAGACAGGAGCTGAATGAGTCTCCATATACTGAGAAGTCATCCATGAAGACTTCCAGAAATTTCTCTACCATATCTGAGAAGATAGAGAGCATGCACCTCTGAAAGGTTGCAGGTGCATTGCACAGACCAAAAGGCATCCTCCTATAGGCAAACACACCAGAAGGGCAAGTGAATGCTGTTTTCTCTTGGTCCTGAGGGTCCACTGCAATTTGGTTGTAGCCTGAATAGCCATCCAAAAAGCAGTAATAATCATGGCCAGCTAGTCTTTCTAGCATTTGGTCTATGAATGGTAAAGGAAAATGATCCTTTCTGGTGGCTGTATTGAGCCTTCTGTAGTCAATACACATGCGCCACCCTGTGACTGTCCTAGTAGGAACCAGTTCATTTTTTTCATTATGAACCACTGTCATGCCTCCCTTTTTGGGAACAACTTGGACAGGGCTCACCCAGGGGCTGTCAGAAATAGGATAAATAATCCCAGCCTCTAGTAATTTAGTGACTTCTTTCTGCACCACCTCCTTCATGGCAGGATTTAGCCTCCTCTGTGGTTGGACCACTGGTTTGGCATTATCCTCCAATAGGATCTTGTGCATGCATCTAGCTGGGCTAATACCCTTAAGATCACTTATGGACCACCCAAGAGCTGTCTTGTGTGTCCTTAGCACTTGAATCAGTGCTTCCTCTTCCTGTGAATTTAAAGCAGAGCTTATAATCACTGTAAAAGTGTCACCCTCTCCCAGAAATGCATATTTCAGGGATGGTGGTAGTGGTTTGAGTTCAGGCTTGGGAGGCTTATCCTCCTCCTGAGGAATTTTCGAAAATTCCTTTGCCTCCTCTAGTTCTTCTTGATCAGGTTGAGCATCTTTGAAGATGTCCTCAAGCTCTGATTCTAGGCTTTCAGCCATATTGATCTCTTCTACCAGAGAGTCAATAATGTCAGCGCCCATGCAGTCATTTGGTGTGTCTGGATGCTACATAGCTTTTACAGCATTCAACTTGAACTCATCCTCATTGACTCTCAAGGTGACTTCCCCTTTTTGTACATCAATGAGAGTTCGTCCAGTTGCTAGGAAGGGTCTTCCTAGAATGAGAGTTGCACTCTTGTGCTCCTCCATTTCCAGCACCACAAAGTCAGTTGGAAAGGCAAATGGGCCAACCTTGACAATCATGTCCTCAATTATGCCTGATGGGTATTTAATGGAGCCATCAGCAAGTTGGAGGCATATCCGGGTTGGTTTGACTTCTCCAGTCAACCCAAGCTTTCTGATAGTGGATGCAGGTATTAGATTGTTGCTTGCTCCAAGATCACATAGAGCTGTCTTGGTGCAAGCACCTTCTAATGTGCATGGTATCATAAAGCTCCCTGGATCTTGAAGCTTTTCTGGTAAGCTCTTTAATATGACTGCACTGCATTCTTCAGTGAGAAACACTTTTTCAGTTTCTCTCCAATCCTTCTTATGACTTAAGATTTCTTTCATGAATTTAGCATAAGAAGGTATTTGCTCAAGTGCCTCTGCAAACGGAATCTTTATTTCAAGAGTCCTTAGATAGTCTGCAAAGCGGGCAAATTGCTTATCCTGCTCCGCTTGGCGGAGTTTTTGAGGATAAGGCATTTTGGCTTTATATTCTTCAACCTTGGATGCTGCAGGATTATTCCTTACAGAAGTGGTTGAAGAAGCCTTGTTAGAGGGATTACTGTCAGCACTCTTAGGTGTCTGATTTTCCCTAGGCGTCTGAACGCCAGGATTGGGTGGAAATTGGGCGTTTAACGCCAACTTTTCCCCCTTTTCTGGCGTTTGAACGCCAGAACTGGGCAAGGAATGGGCGTTTAACGCCAGCTTTCCTTCCCTTTCTAGCGTTTGAACGCCAATAGCATTCCTCTCTGGGCTCTTACTGTCCTCAGAGGGATTTTGAACAGTGGTTTGGTTGTCCTCTGTCAATTGTTCCTTGTTTGGCTTTTTACTCTTTTGAGCAGTGTTATTCAGGGTCTTCCCACTCCTCAATTGAACTGCTTGACATTCCTCTGTTATCTGTTTAGATATTTGCTATTTTGCTTGATTCAACTGCAGTTCTATGCTCTTGTTAGCAACTTTAGTTTCATAGAGCATCTCTTTAAAGTCTGCTAACTGTTCTGTCATCAGGAGCAATTGTTGATTAAGCTCATTTATCTGTTCTTGAGGATTAGGGTCATTGACTACTGCCATGACTTCCTCTTTTGGAGAGAACTCATTGCTAGAGTACAAATATTGGTTTCTAGCAACAGTGTCTATAAGCTCTTGAGCTTCTTCAATTGTCTTCCTCATGTGTATAGATCCACCAGCTGAGTGGTCTAAAGACATCTGAGCTTTTTCTGTAAGCCCATAGTAGAAGATGTCTAACTGTACCCACTCTGAAAACATTGCAGAGGGACATTTCCTTAGCATACCTCTATACCTCTCCCAGGCATTATAAAGGGATTCATTATCCTCTTGTTTAAAGCCTTGGATGTCCAGCCTTAACTGTGTCATCCTTTTTGGAGGGTAAAAATGATTCAGGAATTTGTCTGACAACTGTTTCCATGTCTTTATGCTTGCTGTAGGTTGGTTATTCAACCACCTTTTAGCTTGATCTTTTACAGCAAATGGAAACAGTAATAGTCTGTAGACATCCTGATCTACCTCTTTATCATGTACTGTGTCAGTAATTTGTAAAAACTGTGCCAGAAACTCAGTAGGTTCTTCCTGTGGAAGACCGGAATACTGGCAGTTTTGCTGCACTATGATAATGAGTTGAGGATTTAGTTCAAAGCTGCTTGCTTTGATGGGGGGTGTACAGATGCTACTCCCATATGCAGCTGTAATGGGGTTAGCATATGACCCCAGAGTCCTCTTGGACTGATTAATCCCACTTAAGTCCATAATGGACAAAAGGGAAATGATGATGATTGCAAGGAGATAAATTTTGTTTTTTTTTTTTTGAATTTACGAAAAAAATAGAATAAAACAAAATAAAATTAAAATAAAAATTCGAAAATCAAAAAGAAAATAAGATCAAAGCAAATTGAAAACTGAATCAATGAGTTAATTAAAAAGATTTTGAGAAAAGCAATTAGAAAGATATGATTGAAAAATTTTTATGAAAAAGATTTGATTTTGAAAAGAGGAAAGAGAAAAACACAAAAAGACACCAAACTTAAAATTTTTAGAAAATCAAACACACAGTTTTCGAAAATCTTTAAGGGAAAAACACAAAGAGGACACCAAACTTAGAATTTTTATGAATCAAAAAGGGACTAAGAACATGCAAAAATTGAAAATTAAAAGAAAAACAAAAGCATGCAATTGACACCAAACTTAGAATATGAAACTAGACTCAACTAAAAGACTCCAAACCAACAAAAATAAAACAGTCCTAATCTAAGCAACAAGATAAGCCGTCAGTTGTCCAAACTCAACAATCCCCGGCAACGGCGCCAAAAACTTGGTGCACGAAATTGCAATCACACTTTTGCAACTCCGCACAACTAACCAGCAAGTGCACTGGGTCGTCCAAGTAATACCTTGCGTGAGCAAGGGTCGATCCCACGGAGATTGTCGGCTTGAAGCAAGCTATGGTTATCTTGTAAATCTTAGTCAGGATATCAGAAATTATCAGGATTGATTGTGAAAAGCAAAAGAACATGAAATAATTACTTGTTTTGCAGTAATGGAGAATAGGTTGAGGTTTGGAGATGCTCCATCTTCTGAATCTCTGCTTTCCTACTGTCTTCTTCTTCAAGCACGCAAGTCTCCTTCCATGGCAAGTTGTATGTAGGGTTTCACCGTTGTCAATGGCTACCTCCCATCCTCTCAGTGAAAACGATTGCTAATGCTTTGTCACAGCATGTGGAATTCATCTGTCGGTTCTCGGTCAGGCCGGAATAGAATCCAGTGATTCTTTTGCGTCTGTCACTAACGCCCCGCCTGCTAGGAGTTTGAAGCACGTCACAGTCATTCAATCATTGAATCCTACTCAGAATACCACAGACAAGGTTTAGACCTTCCGGATTCTCTTGAATGCCGCCATCAATTCTAGCTTATACCACGAAGATTCCGATTAAAGAATCCAAGAGATAACTACTTAGTCTAAGGTAGAACGGAGGTGGTTGTCAGGCACACGTTCATAGTTGAGAATGATGATGATTGTCACGGATCATCACATTCATCCGGATTAAGAACAAGTATTACCTTAGAATGGAAGCAAGCATGATTGAATGAGAAACAGTAGTAATTGCATTAATCCATCAAGACACAGCAGAGCTCCTCACCCCCAACCATGGGGTTTAGAGACTCATGCCGTGAAAAGTACACAAAGAAAACGTGTAAAGTGTCATGAGGTTCAGATACAATGTCAAAAGATCCTATTAATAGTAAACTAGTAACCTAGGGTATACAGAAATGAGTAAATGACGTAAAAATCCACTTCTGGGTCCACTTGGTGTGTGCTTGGGCTGAGCAATGAAGCATTTTCGTGTAGAGACCTTTTTTGGAGTTAAACGCCAGCTTTCATGCCAGTTTGGGCGTTTAACTCCAAGTTTTATGCCAGTTCCAGCGTTTAACGCTGGAATTTCTGAGGCTGATTTGTCACGCCGGTTTGGGCCATCAAATCTTGAGCAAAGTATGGACTATCATATATTGCTGGAAAGCCCAGGATGTCTAATTTCCAACGCCGTTGAGAGCGCGCCAATTGGTCTTCTGTAGCTCCAGAAAATCCATTTCGAGTGCAGGGAGGTCAGAATCCAACAGCATCTGCAGTCCTTTTTGGTCTCGGAATCAGATTTTTGCTCAGGACCCTCAATTTCAGCCAGAAAATACCTGAAATCACAAAAAAACACACAAACTCATAGTAAAGTCCAGAAAAGTAAATTTTAGCTAAAAACTAATAAAAATATACTAAAAACTAACTACATCATACTAAAAACATACTAAAAACAATGCCAAAAAGCGTACAAATTATCCGCTCATCATGTCCCTAAGGACTTGGTCCAACCTTTGATCAAAGTTGACCCTTCTTGTGTAGGGGTGTGCATCTCCTTGCATCATGGGCAAGTTGAATACCAACCTCACATTTTCCGGACTAAAATCTAAGTATTTCCCCCGAACCATTGTAAGATAGTTCTTTGGATTCGGATTCATACTTTGATCATGGTTCCTAGTGATCCATGCATTGGCATAGAACTCTTGAACCATCAAGATTTTGACTTGTTGGATGGGGTTGGTTAGAACTTCCCAACCTCTTCTTTGGATCTCATGTCGGATCTCCAGATACTCATTTTTCTTGAGCTTGAAAGGGACCTTGGGGATCACCTTCTTTTTGGCCACAACATCATAGAAGTGGTCTTGATGGGCTTTGGAGATGAATCTTTCCATCTCCCATGACTCAGAGGTGGAAGCTTTTGTCTTCCCTTTCCCTTTTCTAGAGGTTTCTCCGGCCTTAGGTGCCATCAATGGTAATGGAAAAACAAAAAGCTTATGCTTTTACCACACAAAACTTAGAATATTACTCGTCCTCGAGTAAGAGAAGAAAGAAAAGAAGAAGAAGAAGAGAAAATATGGAGGAGAGTGGGGAAAGGTGTATTCGGCCAAGGTATAGGAGAGGGAGTTGTGTTGTGTGAAATTTAAGGAGAATAGAGGGGTTTATATAGTGACGGGAGAGGGAGTAGGTTCGGCCATTTAGGGTGGGTTTGGGTGGGAAGGAAATTTTGAATTTTGAAGGTAGGTGGGGTTTTTATGGGGAAGAGTGGATGGATGTGAGTGGTGAAGGGGGTAATATTGTAGGTGGGGATCCTGTGGGTCCACAGATCCTGAGGTGTCAAGGATTTACATCCCTGCACCAATTAGGCATGTACAATGCCTTTGCAAGCAATTACGGCGTTTAAACACCGAGGTGATGCATGTTCTGGGCGTTCAACGCCCATATGCAGCATGTTTCTGGCGTTCAGCGCCAGCTCTCCTCAGGGTATATTCCTGGCGTTAAAACGCCAGGATGCTGCTTGTTTCTGGCATTCAACGCCAGATCCATGCTCTGTTCTAGCGTTGAACGCCAGCCAGATGCTCCTTATTGGCGTTTGAACGCAAGTAAGTCCTTCCTCCAGGGTGTGATTTTTCTTCTGCTGTTTTTGATTCTGTTTTTAATTTTAGTATTTTTTAGTGACTCCATATGATCATGAACCTAATAAAACATAAAAGAACAATAAAAGAAAAATAAAATTAGATAAATAAAAAAATTGGGTTGCCTCCCAATAAGCGCTCCTTTAATGTCACTAGCTTGACAGTGGGCTCTCATGGAGCCTCAAAGGTGATTAGGTCAATGTTGTAGACTCCCAACACCAAACTTAGAGTTTGAATGTGGGGATTCAACACCAAATTTAGAGTTTGGCTTTGGCCTCCCAACACCAAACTTAGAGTTTGATTGTGGGGGCTCTGTTTGACTCTGTATTGAGAGAAGCTTTTCATGCTTCCTCTCCATTGTTAAAGAAAAACACCCTTGGATCTTAAACACAAGGTAGTCCCCATTCAACTGAAGGACTAATTCTCCTCTGTTAACATCTATCACAGCTCCTGCTATGGCTAGGAAAGGTCTTCCAAGGATGATGCATTCATCCTCCTCCTTCTTAGTGTCTAAGATTATGAAATCAGCAGGGATGTAAAGGCCTTTAACCTTCACTAGCACGTCCTCTACTAATCCATAAGCTTGTCTTACTGACTTGTCTGCCAATTACAATGAAAATATGGCAGGCTGTACCTCAATGATCCCCAGCTTCTCCATTACAGAGAGTGGCATAAGATTTATGCTTGACCCCAGGTCACACAGAGCCTTTTCAAAGGTCATGGTGCCTATGGTACAGGGTATTAAGAATTTTCCAGGATATTGTCTCTTTTGAGGTAAGGTTTGCTGAACCCATGTATCTAGTTCGCTAATAAGCAAGGGAGGTTCATCTTCCCAAGTCTCATTACCAAATAACTTGGCATTCAGCTTCATGATAGCTCCTAGATATTGAGCAACTTGCTCTCCAGTTACCTCTTCATCCTCTTCAGAGGAAGAATAGTCTTCAGAGCTCATGAATGGTAGAATGAGGTTTAATGGAATCTCTATGGTCTCTATATGAGCCTCAGATTCCTTTGGGTCCTCAATAGGGAACTCCTTCTTGGTTGGGAGACGTCCCATGAGGTCTTCCTCATTGGGACTCACATCCTCCCCTTTCTCCTTGCATTCGGCTATATTGACTATATCAATGGCCTTGCACTCTCTCTTTGGATTCTCTTCTGTATTGCTTGGGAGAGTACTAGGAGGAGTTTTAGTGATTTTCTTACTCAGTTGGCCCACTTGTGCCTCCAAATTTCTAATGGAGGACCTTATTTCACTCATGAAACTTAAAGTGGCCTTAGACAGATCAGAGACTAAGTTTGCTAATTTAGAGGTGCTCTGTTTAGAATTCTCTATCTGTTGCTGAGAGGATGATGGATAAGGCTTGATATTGTTGAGCCTATTTCTTCCACCATTATTAAAGCCTTGTTGAGGCTTTTGTTGATCCTTCCATGAGAAATTTGGATGATTTCTCCATGATGAATTATAGGTGTTTCCATAAGATTCACCCATATAATTTACCTCTGCCATTGTAGGGTTTTCAGGATCATAAGCTTCTTCTTTAGAAGATGCCTCTTTAGTGCTGTTGGATGCATTTTGCCATCCATTCAGACTTTGAGAAATCATGTTGACTTGATGAGTCAACATTTTGTTTTAAGCCAATATGGCATTCAGAGCATCAATTTCAAGAACTCCCTTCCTTTGAGGCGTCCTATTATTCACAGAATTCCTCTCAGAAGTGTACATGAACTGGTTATTTGCAACCATGTCAATAAGTTCTTGAGCTTCTGCAGGCGTTTTCTTTAGGTGAATGGATCCACCTACGGAATGGTCCAATGACATCTTAGAGAACTCAGATAGACCATAATAGAATATATCTATCATGGTTCATTCTGAGAACATGTCAGAAGGACATCTTTTGGTCATCTGTTTGTATCTTTCCCAAGCTTCATAGAGGGATTCATCATCTTTTTGTTTGAAGGTCTGAACATCCACTCTAAGCTTGCTCAGCTTTTGAAGAGGAAAGAACTTAGCCAAGAAGGCCGTGACCAGCTTATCCCAGGAGTCCAGGCTATCTTTAGGTTGAGAGTCCAACCATGTTCTAGCTCTGTCTCTTACAGCAAAAGGGAAAAGCATGAGCCTGTAGACTTCAGGATCTACTCCATTAGTCTTAACAGTCTCACAGATCTGCAAAAACTCAGTTAAGAACTGGTAAGGATCTTCTGATGAAAGTCCATGAAACTTGCAGTTCTGTTGCATTAGAGCAACTAATTGAGGTTTCAGCTCAAAATTGTTTGCTCCAATGGCAGGAATTGAGATGCTTCTTCCATCAAACTTGGACGTAGGTATAGTATAATCACCAAGCATCCTTCTTGCATTATTGTTGTTGGGTTCGGCTGCCATCTCCTTTTCTTGTTCAAAAATTTCAGCAAGGTTGTCTCTGGATTGTTGTAATTTAGCTTCTCTTAGTTTCCTCTTCAGAGTCCTTTCAGGTTCTGGATCAGCTTCAACAAGAATGCTTTTTTTCTTGTTCCTGCTCATATAAAAGAGAAGAGAACAGAAAAAGAAGAGGAATCCTCTATGTCACAGTAAAGATGTTCTTTATTATTAGTAGAAGAAGAAGGGAATAAAGAAAGGAGAATCCAAACACAAGGATAAGGATAGGGGCAGTGATTTGAGATAAAGAAAGGTGAAGAGAGGTGTTAGTAAATGAATAAATAAATATAAAAAGATGAGAGAGGGAGAAATTTTCAAAATTAAATTTTGAAAAGGAGTTAAATGATTTTCGAAAATAAAGATAAGAATTAAAATTGAAATTAAAATTTAAAACAATTAATTAATTAAGAAAATTTCGAAAAAGAGGGAGGTGATTTTTGAAAATTAGAGAGGGAAAAGTAGTTAGGTGGTTTTGAAAAAGATAAGAAACAAACAAAAAGTCAAATAGTTAGTTGAAAAAGATATTAAAATCAATTTTGAAAAGATAAGAAGATAAGAAGTTAGATAAGATATTTTGAAATCAAATTTTTGAAAAAGATAAAATTTTGAAAAAGATATGATATAAAAAGATATGGTAAGAAGTTATGATTAAAAAGATATGGTTGAAAAAGATTTAATTTAAAATTAATTACTTAACTAACAAGAAACTAAAAGATATGATTCTAGAATTTAAAGGTTGAACCTTTCTTAACAAGAAAGTAACAAACTTCAAATTTTTGAATCAATCACATTAATTGTTAGTGTAATTTTGAAAATTATGAAATGAAGATAAAAAAAGATTTTGAAAATCAATTTAAAAGAAATTGTCGAAAAAATATATAAAAAATGAAAAAGATTTGAGTTTTGAAAATGTTTTGAAAAGATAAGATTTTTAAAATTGAAATTTTGACTTGACTAACAAGAAAACAACTTATTTTAAAAAATTTTGACCAAGTCAACCCAAAATTTCGAATTTTTGAGAGAAATAAGGGAAAGATATATATTTTTTTGATTTTTGAATTTTTAATGATGAGAGAAAAAAACATAAAAATGACCCAAAACATGAAGATTTTGGATCAAAACACATGATGCATGCAAGAATACTATGAATGTCAAGATGAACACCAAGAACAGTTTGAAGATCATGATGAACATCAAGAACATATTTTTGAAAAATTTTTTATGCAAAGAAAACATGCAAGACACCAAACTTAGTAATCTTTAATGCATGGACACTATGAATGCAAAAATGCATATGAAAAACAATAAAAGACACAAAACAAGAAAACATCAAGATCAAACAATAAGACTTACCAAGAACAACTTGAAGATCATGAAGAACACCATGAATGCATGAATTTTCGAAAAAAAATGCATAAATTTTTAAAAACATGCAATTGATACCAAACTTAAAAATTGACTCAAGACTCAAACAAGAAACACAACATATTTTTGGTTTTTTTTTATGATTTTATGATTTTTTTTGGATTTTCTTTTAATTTTTTCGAAAAACATGTAGAAAAAAAAGAAAATAAGACATCCAAAATTTTTAATAAGAATTCCAGGAATCTTTCAATATTAGCCTAAAGCTCCAATCCAAGGGTTGGGCATGGCTTAATAGCCAGCCAACTTTAGAAGATATAAATCAGGCATGTAACAACTGATATTCCAATTAACTTGCCTCTATGCTGATGGTTTTGAAGCCTCAATCCAATTGAGTTAGACATGGCTTTAAAGCCAGCCAAGCTTCAACATACTTTATGAAACACTAGAATTCATTCTTAAAAATTTTGAATAATTTTTTGAAAACAAAGAAAAAATTTTGAAAAATATTTTTGAAAAGAAAAATAAAAAGAAAATTACCTAATTTGAGCAACAAGACGAACCGTCAGTTGTCCATACTCGAACAATCCCCGGCAACGGCGCCAAAAACTTGGTGCACGAAATTGTGATCATCAACAATGGCGCCAAAAACTTGGTAGCGCTCTCAAACGTGAATCACACTTAGTCACAACTCCGCACAACTAACCAGCAAGTGCACTGGGTCGTCCAAGTAATACCTTACGTGAGTAAGGGTCGATCCCACGAAGATTGTTGGTATGAAGCAAGCTATGGTCATCTTGTAAATCTCAGTTAAGCATATAATAAATGTTATGGAGTTTTTGAATAGTAAATAAAGCATAAAATAAAGATAGAAATACTTATGTAAATCATTAGTGAGAATTTCGGATAAGTGTATGGAGATGAATTGTCCCTGTTGGATCTCTGCTTTCCTACTCCATTCCCTCAATCCTTCTTACTCCTTTCCATGGCAAGCTGTATGTAGGGCATCACCATTGTCAATGGCTACATCCCATCCTCTCAGTGAAAAGGTCCAAATGCTCTGTCACAACACGGCTAATCATCTGTCGGTTCTCGATCATGTCGGAATAGAATCCCTTGATTCTCTTGCGTTTGTCATCACGCCCAACAATCGCGAGTTTGAAGCTCGTCACAGTCATTCAATCCTGAAATCCTACTCGGAATACCACAGACAAGGTTAAACTTTTTGGAATCCCATGAATTCCGCCATCAATTCTAGCTTATACCACAAAAATTCTGATTAAGAAATCCAAGAGATATGTGCCCGGTCTAAGGTAGAACGGAAGTGGTTGTCAGTCACGCTCGTTTATAGGTGAGAATGATGGTGAGTGTCACGGATCACCACATTCATCATGGTGAAGTGCAACGAATATCTTGGAACATGAATAAATCGAATTGAATAGAAAATAGTAGTAACTGCATTAAAACTCGAGGTACAGCAGAGCTCCACACCCTTAATCTATGGTGTGTAGAAACTCCACCGTTGAAAATACATAAGTGATGAAGGTTCAGGCATGGCCGAGAGGCCAGCCTCCCAAAATGTGATCAAAAGACCGAATGGTCAAAGACCTTACAATCAAAGACTAATCCAAAGACGTCTAATACAATAGTAAAATGTTCTATATATACTAAACTAGCTACTAGGGTTTACAAAAGTAAGTAATTGATGCATAAATCCACTTCTAGGGCCCACTTGGTGTGCGCTTGGGCTGAGCTTGATATTTACATGAGCTGAGGCTTATCTTGGAGTTGAACGCCAAGTTGTAACGTGTTTTTGGCATTCAACTCTGGTTCGTGACGTGTTTCTGGCGTTTGACTCTAGAATGCAGCATGGAACTGGCGTTGAGTGCCAATTTACATCATCTAATCTCGAATAAAGTATGGACTATTATATATTTCTGGAAAGCTCTGGATGTCTACTTTCCAAATCCGTTGAGAGCACGCCATTTGGAGTTCTGTAGCTCCAGAAAATCTATTTCGAGTGCAGGGAGGTCAGATTCCAACAGCATCAGCAGTCCTTTGTCAGCCTCCTATCAGAGTTTTGCTCTGGTCCCTCAATTTCAGCCAGAAAATACCTGAAATCACAGAAAAATACACAAACTCATAGTAAAGTCCAGAAATGTGAATTTAGCATAAAAACTAATGAAAATATCCTTAAAAGTAACTAGATCATACTAAAAACTACCTAAAAACAATGCCAAAAAGCGTATAAATTATCCGCTCATCAATTCCTGTCTGAGTAGATGTAAGAGTGTGGTTCATCCCACTTGCTCTGGTTTGAGAATTGAGACTCTCTAGGTATATGCAGTGGTTTGTCCTACTTGCTTCGGATTGAGACTTGAGGCTTTGTGGACCCTCTGTCGCAAGATGTGGCCAGATACTTATACCTTTTTGAATGATTCCTCCAAAATATATGAACTCCTCTTGGGGATGCGCGCATCAAGGGACTATCTAGGGTTAGCTACCGAATATGTCGGGTTTGGCTGTATAACCGATAGATGTGCTCATTGGCTATATGACAAACATGCATCATTTGCATTTATGTGTATTGTTTTGGTGTGCATCTTGTAATTAGTTTGCCTTCTTGATTAAGTGTATTTATATGCTACTTGATCTGAATGCTTTATCTGTTCTCTCTATCTATGTATTCTTTATATTGTTTTGTCTGTGTTTGCATAATTGAGAGATCCCTCATGCTAGTGGTGGAGATGCTAAGGTTGTTCTGGATAAGAATGTGATGATTAGGGGTTTGTGGTTAAATGAGTTTTGCCAATGAAATTACTGAGTTGGAATCATTCTGATAATAAGAAGACATATGACTTGCATTAAGAGTAAGTGGGAATCTGAGATCACTTATTAGCTGAGATTTAGTTTTTGATTACCCTATTTGGTTTAAAAAAGACCCTAGGCTTAAACTTTAGGTTGAGTGGAGTATAGGATCTCCTAGTGGGTTTCTGTCATTTTACATTGTCTCTATTTGGAACTGTTATCCTACTGAGAACCCGAAAGGATGATATTTTCACCTGTGTTGGGAATTGTTTATTTTACAGATACAGGACGTAAGGTACCTTATTGAGCGTGCTATTTCTTCTCGGAAGCAAAGATTGTCTTTTGGGACTTTATGTTGTACTTAGTATAGTTGTATTCTCTACTTTTGTATTTTAATTTGTATATCCCTCTTAGTGGTTGATTATGGAGAAGCAGGATTTATGTTTGTGCTTTTGTTCTACTTTTGGGCTGTATATATATTTCTAGCCGGCCTTTGCTTCGCAGGTTGAGACTAGTTACTTGATATGTCTCTTTTATCTCTATAATCTACACTTTCTACTTTTATCGTTTATGTTTTGAGTGTGACGTGGTTCTTATTTTATCTACCTTTGTTTTCAAGGCTCTTAGTTAAATTATCCTTCATATATATATATATATATATATATATATATATATATATATATATATATATATATATATATTGCTTTTAGACATCGTAAAGCCTCACCACCTCTTATTTACGACTTAAACGTAAAGTTCTGTGTGGTAGGGTGTTACATGATGCATATTGCATCATAAGTTGTTTTGGGTTGATTATTTCGTATAGAAAGCTAATGCATTATGCTCAATTATAAAGTGTTTTGGTGCTTAATTTTGATATTGCTTTGATTACTATAAGTTAATGAATTTTATAGGAAATGACAGAAAAAAAAGCAACAAAGGCACTAATAGAGGAAGCACACTCCTAAGGTGGCAAAAGAGTGGAAACAAGTACAAGAGAAGTTTAACGAGAATTTGTAACCCAAACCTCTTCATGCTCCAAAGGACATAACATGAGCCAGAAAAATCCAAATGAAGAGGTTCTAGCAGCATTAGAAATCTAACTTCTAGAGCTTTCCAACAATATATAATAGTCTAGAGTTGACATGAGTCCAACAAGCCAAATATACCAAATGAAGCCTCTACCCAAATCTTGGTGGCCAATGCCATTCAGCTGGCGGTGAACACCAAATCAAACAGAGAGCATTCCAAGGGGGCAAATGATTTGGCGGCTAACTTCATTCCTCTGGCAGCCAATACCAAATCAAACAGAGAGCATTCCAAGGAGGAAAATCAATTGGCAGCCAATGCCAAGTCAATAGCGGCCCATGCCAGAAAGAACCCAGCTCCAGAAATCCAAATGCTTCATTAACTTTTCAATTCTTTAAGCCTTTCAAGAAGTAGAATCAAAACCAACATAAGCCCATGGAATCAAGATGAAATTGGTTCTGAATTTAATGTAATTTTAATTTAGTTTTCATTTAGAATAGGTTATAAATAGAGGATGAGAGCACCTCATTGAAGGACGGCCCTTTGGCACTTCTCTTCCACTTCTTGGACTTTCATTATCATTCTTTTCTATCACTTTCTGTAAGCTATGAGCAAGTAATTTCCCTTTAACTGGGAAAAGAGCTCTATTGTATTTCGATGGATCAAATGTGGTTTACTCTTCATCTTCAATTCATCTTTTAATTGCTTATTTAGAAAGAATCTTTATTCTTCATATCAGGGATTCAAATATCTTGGAAAAGAATTTGAATCTAATTTGAATTCTATGAGAACTTGGAAAAGGTATCATAGGATTTGAGCTTGAAGATCTTTCTCCCAATTATTGGGAATTTGGGTTTGGGATTGATATTATGACATTTAATCAACCCATATTTTGATTCATGAAATTGTGTGGCTCTAAATCAGAAAATAAGCTTCATCTCTTCTGATGAGCAATTAGATCAAGGAATTTGTAGTTGATCAAGTCAAGAGAGGTTGAGTTACCAAGAAATTGGAATTCAATCGGGTTAACCACTAAAAACACCCCCAAATTATTCAGACGTTGACAAAAATGTACCCGAATTTTACTATTGACCAAAATGCATTTAAATAATTTAAGAACGCGACAAAAATGCCCAACAGTAAATATATATTTTCAAAAAATGTCTTAGAGATTGAATTTTGATGTGATTTTTTGCAAGCATAATTAAAAAAATGAGATATTATTATTCTTAAAATTTGGTGTTTTTTTTTCTAAGTATATATTTTTTATGATTTTTTAAAAGTATTATTAGTTGTTAACAAAAACATTACAAAAAATATATAATTAATGAAAAATTACCAAATTTTAAGGATAATAATATCTCATTTTTTAATCATTCTTACAAAAAATTGTATCAAAATTCAATCTCTAATGTATTTTTTGACAAATACATATCTAATGTTAGATAATCTTGTAAAAAAAACTAACATTAAATATGTATTTCTAAAAAAATACGTTAGAAATTGAATTTTGATGTGATTTTTTACAAATATGATTAGAAAAATGCGATATTATTATTCTAAAAATTTGGTGATTTTTTGTTAAGTATATATTGTTTTGTGATTTCTTAAAAGTATTATTGGTTGTTAACAAAAAACAATCATAAAAAAAAACTATATACTTAACGAAAAATCACCAATTTTAAGTATAATAATATCTTTTTTTTATATTCATGGTTACAAAAAATTGCATCAAAATTCAATCTCTAAGGTATTTTTTGAAAATATATATTTGCTGTTGGGTATCTTGGTTGTGTTTTTAAATTATTTAACGCCAATTTTGTCAATAGTAAAATTCGAGTGTTTTTTTGTCAGCATTTAAATAATTTAGGAGTATTTTTGGTGGTTAACCCAATTCAATCACTTATGATTTGCCAAGAGATCAATGATTACATGATTGAAGTTGAGATAAACACTACTTGATCCATTGAATCCAATATCTCTGCACCCCGATGATCTACCCATTACTATCTTAGTCCCCTTCTTCTTTAATTGCATTCAATTATTGTTCATTTTCATTGGTTTATTTACAATCTTGCAATTTACTATCTTGATTTATATTCCCAGTATTTATATTATTGCTACATTTAATTTTCAGCAATTTAATTTTCAGTCGTTTACTTTCTTACTCTTTATATTCAAGGTCATTTATAGCTTTTAATTGCTTCTTGCTCAAGTCATTTAATTTCCATGCTCTTATCATCATTTGTTCATCATCAAATTGTAAATTATCTGACTAGAATACTCAATTAATCATTGCTTGCTTAATTCCTTAAACCTCATGGGATCGACACTCACTCACCATGAGTTTATTACTTGATATGACTCGGTGCACTTGACGGTAGTTACACGAGATTGTAAAATCCCGTATCAAGTTTTTGACACTATTGCTAGGGACTAATGATGATTAACAAACTACTAGTTGATTGAGTACCTAGATTAGATACATTTTCATTTCTTTTATTGTTTTAGTCATTTAATTGCTTTTAATTCTTTCATTTCTTTAGTTCTCTAACTGTTTGTGTTAATGCGTAACTTGGAGTTTCTTTCACTTTGATGGAAGGAACCTCAAACTCTCTTTTCTTTTGTTGTTTTCTTTGTGTATATGTAAGAAAATCAGGAAGAGGAACCTCTTCTCTTCGATTCATAAATTGAAAGAACACTCTGGAGGTTGAGAAAGGAAGCAAGAAACAAAAGAGTGCTAGAAGAAGGTGAGGGGGCCTCAAGCATAACTATGGCTGAACATCACAACAACAATGACACCAATGGTGCTTCACATGCTAGGAGGATATTGGGATCATATACCACTCCCGATCTTGGGAATTTTGGGAGAAGTATTTTGACTCCAAATGTCAATGCAAACAATTTTGAACTCAAGTCTCAATTGATCACTCTTGTTCAACAAAATTATCAATTTGGGGGAAGCCCCCAGGAGGACCCAAACCAACACATTTTAAGCCTCATTAGAATTTGTGATATAGTAAAACAAATGGATTGTTTGCTGAAGCATATAGAATCCTCTTGTTCTCATTCTCTCTTAGAGATAGAGCTGCACAATGGTTGGAATCACATCCTAGAGAGAGCATTGCCACATGGAAAGAACTTGGTTAGTAAGTTGCTAACCATGTTCTTTCCTCCTCAAAGATTGATCAAGTTGAGAACAGAGGTCCAAACTTTCAGACAACTTGAAGGAGAATCCTTGTATGAGGCTTGAGAGAGATACAAGGAGATGGTAAGGAAATGTCCACCAAACATGTTTGCAGATTAGGTCCAGTTGTAAATATTCTATGATGGAATCACTCAAATCTCAAGGAACTCCCTAGATAATTCAGCAAGGGGATCACTACACATGAAAACTCCCGTTGACGCTATGGAACTCATTGACATTGTTGCAAATAATCAATACCTCTACTCTTCAGAGAGGAACATGAACATGAAAAAAAGAGTAATAGAACTAGAAACTCTTGATGCTCTTGTTGCTTAAAATAAGATCATGTCCTAACAACTCTCTACACTCACTAAGCACATTGGAGGAATGCAAGTCTCATCCATCAACACACAAAGCTCATTGTATCACTTGAATATAGGAAATCAGTTTGTTGAAGTCCTCCAGGACACAACAAAATGATCCAAACTCTAAAACATATAATCTTGGATGGAGGAACCATCCTAATATTGGGTGGGAAAACTAACAAAACCAAGACAAAAAAAGTCACAATTTTAACCATGCAAACAATTTCAACTCTCAACCAAACACTCAAAACCACTTTATGAAACCCACAAAATATTCCTTATAATTTTTCAAACAACTCTCACCAACCACAACCACAACCCACACAACCTTCTCAAGATTCTCAAAGACTCTCTAATCTTGAACATGCCCTGGAAAAATTCATGCAAGAAATAAGAGACTTTATGGAGGAAACAAGATCTAATTTTCAGAATCAAGGAGCTTCAATTAAGAAATTGAAAATGCAAATTGGCTAAATTGCTCAACAATTAGCAAAACCCACTAACACTTCCCCAAGAGACACTGAGAACCCAAGGGAAGAATGCAAGGCAATCATGTTAAGAAATAGGAGAGATGTAAAGTGCACAAAGAAGAAACTTCAAAGGAGGAATTGGAGGAGCAAAAGCAAGAACAAGAAGCTTCCACATGAAATAACATTCTAATGAAGGAGGAGGCAGTGGAGGCATACAAACCAAGAATCCCATATCCTCAAAGACATAAGGGAGAGATCAAAGAGAAGCAATACTCCAAATTCCTAGAGGTATTCAAGACACTCCACAATAACATTCCTTTCATAGAAGCACTTGAACAGATACCATTGTATGTTAAGTTTATGAAGGAATTGTTATTAAAGAAAAGATCCTTGAAAAGAGAACAAACTGTGCTAATGAATAAGGAGTGTAGTGCCATCATTCAAAGAAATTTTCCAAGGAAGAAAAAGGATCCAGGGAGCTTTCAAATCCTTTGCACCATAGGAAACATAACATTTGAAAGAGCATTATGTGATCTTGATGCAAGCATCAATCTCATGCCTCTTTATGTGATGAAGAAGATCCAAATCCATTAATTAAAACCAACAAAAATAACTCTCCAATTGGCTGATAGATCTATGAACCAAGCACTTGGAGTTGTGGAGAATATTTTGGTGAACCTAGGACAGTTGCCTAATTGTGGATTAGTGTGAACCAAGGATGAAAATATTGAGATATGGAGTTTAAGATTGCTTAGTTGCATTTCCTGCTACCTTATATTGTATTTATTTGGCACTTTTACCATATTAGGAACCCATGGGTCGGGGGTTCTTATTTCATATATATCTCTTGCTTTCAAATGCAGGTCCTGGTGCTCAACAGTGAACTGTGACTCATTTGGAAGACGACTGTAACACCCTACCATATAGAGCTTTACGCTTAGGTTGTAAATCAACGGTGGTGAGATATCATGACTTCTAAAAACAAAATACATACATATAAAATGGAAGAAATATGATATACTAGGAGCTCGTGAAGAAAAGACATAAGCAAAATTGCATCACACTTAGAAACCGGCAATATACGTAAGCAAAACGATAGAAGAATATGATTGAAAGGTTATACATAACAACACTAGTTTTGAACTGCGAAGATAAGGCCGACTAGTTAATATAATACAACCCAAGAGTATAAATATAAACATAAATCCTGTTTCTCCATAATCAACCTCTAAGAGGGATGTACAAGTTATAAAATACGATAGTAGAGAATATATATATTCTAAGTAAAAGTAAAATCCCCAAAAGACAATCTTCATTTCACGGAGTGAAACCAGCACGTTCAACGAGTGCATCACGTCCAATACTTGTAAATATGGAAATTTCCGAAACAGGTGAGAACATCATCCCTTTTGGGGTTCTCAACAAGGGTAATAGTTCCAAAGCAGAGACAATGTAAAGACTACACGAATCCTCTAGGCAATTCTAACACTTCAACAAACAGAAATCTAAGCCTAGAAGTATACTACACAAGAAAAATAGTAAGATATGCTAGACCAACTAACTACACTCATGCACCTTATGCTTTCACTCGACTTTTCTCTCTCCAATAAACCTCAAGTCCTTCTCAACCATTCTCTTATCAGTTCTCTCACCTTTCACTTATCATGTTTCTTTCAGTCTAAAGTCCTCCCCATTCATCTCAGCCTCCATTTATACAAAGTCTCATAATAGAATAGTAATAGCAAACATAAGTAATAAAATTCAAGCACAACCAATTCAATTACAGCAAGTATAGCAGACAGCAGTTAAACAATAATAATCATATAGGAAAACCACATATACAATAACCAAACCCAAACAATGTCACATAAATGCAAAGGATGCATGCCTGTCGTACTGGCCATGAACTCACGCGTCGGTTATGTTGCAGACCTGAATCGAATGAGTGGGATTAAACTACCATCCTTATCCGTAAGTTTCATAAACAAGCGGGATTAAACCACCATCATTTCCCGGATCATACAAGCGGGATTAAACCATCGTCCTTGCCTCCACAGTAAGCGGGATTAAATCACCATCCTTACTACGCACGTCGAATAAGCAGGATTACACTACAATCCTTGTTTGGGTTGCATTCATAAATCAATCTTCAAGAAGGATCAAACTATCGTCCTTACCCAACACAAAACAATATGAAAGCGGAATCAGACCACCATCCTTGCTAGAATAATTCATCAATACATGAGTAGAATAAAAACCTCTGTCCTCACTGCAGGCGGGATAAAACCACCATCCCTGCATATGCACTAACCAAGACAAATGGGATTAAACCACCATCCTTGCTGGGACAAAACTCATTATTCAACCAAGTCCCTAGGATATAGTGCCCGACTCACTCTCAAATCATCATAATCATCCTCATTTCTCAATTTCCTTCAAGCTCATAAACCACTTAAATAAGACATTGCTCAACCTCATTTATTTTCCAATTCACATTCATTTCTCATTTATCATTAACATAACACTCTACCATGTTTATACAAGTTACCCCATCCACAGGATTTCCAAAGCTTAGGTCGCTGACTCTAAACTCATATCAAAATAACATTCTAAATCCACCCAAAGTCCTCTCACATGTCCCAAAGTCTAATCATAAACTAAGAGATCTCAAAAAATGATTAAAGATGCTTAGAAAGTTAGAGAGTGCTTAAAAATATAAAATATTACATTTTGTCCCTGTCCTGCGTACGCATGACTTCAAAAATTGTAGTTCTGCATATGCATGCCAATTCCGGCGTAAGCATGATGGTGGAAATGGGTGGTCTCATACGTGACACCTCTCCTGCGTACGCGAGAGTCCCAACCCAAAGGGAATCCTTGCGTCGCATGCCAAACGTCCACGTATGCATGCATTGAAAAACTTGGAAAATTTTGAAAGCTGCAGAATTCAAATTTTTACACCGAACTTCAAACGCACATAACTTTTTCCATTTCAAAACATTTTTCTTCCATTCTTTGAATGTCTAAAAGCTCTCGGACCCAACTTTCATATAAAACAAGTTTCATCTTTATTGGGAGTCTGGAGCACAAGTTATGACTTGTTGAAGTTGGTTCAAAAATCAATTTTCAAAAAAAAAAATTGCCAAATCTCTAACTTTCCAAAACTCATAATGCTAAAACAATTGCTCACAGCCCAACCAACATCAAAACAACCCAAAATCCATATCAAGCATGACACAACCATATCTCAAATCCTACATCCATCTAAACCATCCCATCATCACTCATTTAATTCATATAACTTCTAAATTCTCAATTTTTTCAACATACAATTTTGCAATCTCACCAATCTCAACAATTATTAATTCAACCTCAATTATATACATTTATTCCATTCCCATCATTATTCATAAACATACAACATCACCATATCACCATTATCATATCACAATCAACAACCTCATCATCAAACATAATAATTCATGTACATTAGTCATATATTACATACTTACCCCTTGGAGGACTTCTCACCCTATTCACAGCCTCCGGCCCAAATTTTGCCAATCATCAACATAACCAATGATTATCATTTACTTTATAATATCACAACAATTTTCAATCAAGCACACACATACATAAACCATTCACTATCCACAACAACAACCAAATTCAATCCACACCTATCCTAGGGTCATCTAACCTAGGCACTCACATAACTTTACATAATACCTACTCAAAACTCAAACCCGTACCTTGAATGTCGGCGGTTTTAACCTTCGAAGCCTTTTAATCAACAAACAAGAGCTCTACACTGAAACAATTCACGCCGCTTGATCCACAATCCAACTCTGCACCAATCAACTAAATAATTACGCTATATACCATAGCAATCACAATTTCTCAACCTAGGTTTCATAAAATTGAAAAATCAAAGAGGGAAAAGCTTCCCTTACCTAAACCCACTCGAAATTGTGGTGAAACCCACTTATAATCCATGCTAAGGTACCCCTAAATAATCAAAATCACAATAATTCAACAACCCTAAAAGCATAAACGAAAAATGGTAGAGAAAACACACTTCCTGAATCAATTATCCACATAGACAAAAAGAAAACTAGAAGGTATAATGATCCAAAAACAAATCAAACTTTAATATCTCAACCAAATATTCACATGAAAACAAAAAAACTAGAAAATCTTACCATAGTGGAGAGTCTCTCACCTAGCACTTTTCTTTATTGTCATTAACTTGGATGGTCATAAAGCTAAGTTTTCTTCCATGGGAGGGTCCTTCAAAAGAAAGATCATCAACTCCTTGTTGCTCTTGGTCTTCACACTATGATAAAGCTTGAGCTGGTGGCCATTCACCTTGAAGAAATTAGGGCTTGAGGGATGGCTTAAGTGAACGATACCATAAGGGTCAACATTCTCTACCATATGGAGACCGTCCCATCTTGACCTTAATTTCCTGGGCATCAGTCTCAATCTTAAGTTGTAGAGTAGCACTTGATCACCTACTCTAAACTCCTTCCTCTTGAGATGACAGTCATGCACTGCCTTGACTCTTTTCTTGTAAACCCTGGAGTTCTCATATGCCTCCAACCTTAAGCACTCTAACTCTTCTAATTGTAATTTTCTTTTAACTCCGGCCTTTTCCAAACCCGAATTGCATTCTTTTACAACCTAATATGCCTTGTGCTCAACTTCCATCAGAAGGTGACACGCTTTCCCGCAAACCAACCGGAGCGGACTTATGCTTATTAGTGTTTTATAGGCCGTCCAGTACGCCCAAAAGCGTCTCCAAGTCTAGAGCTCCAGTCCTTCCTATGAGGCTTCACTATCCTCTTCAAATTCTTTTTAATCTCCCGATTATAAACTTCGGCTTGGCCATTGGTTTGGGGATAATAAGCCGTAGCCACCTTATGGATAATGCCATATGTCTACATTAACATAGCCATTCTTTTGTTGTAAAAATGTGAATCTTAATCATTCATGATTGCTAATGGCGATCCAAAACAGCAAATAAGGTGATTTCTCACAAAAGAGACAATAGTGTTAGCATCATCAGTGTGGGTTGGAATTGCTTCCACCCACTTTGAAATAAAATTAACCGCTAAAAAGATATAGAGAAAACCATTGGAGGTTGGGAACGGACTGATAAAGTCAATGGCCCAAACATAAAAAATCTCACAAAACAACATAACTTGTTGAGGCATTTTATCCTTCTTGGACATACGTGCGCGCGTACCTCACACGAGCGCGCGGAATGAAGAAAATCGCAGCGACGCATGCACGTGCCTGACGCTTGCGGACAGATTGGAGTCTACACGAATGACGCGCAGGCGTGGACGACGCAGACGCGCGACAAGGAAAATTGCTGGATGACGCGCACGCCTGACCGACGCGTACGCATGACTTGCACGATCTGCAGAAATAACAGAAAAAGCTGGAGGCGATTTTGGGCCCATTTTGACCCAGTTTTCGGCCCAGAAACACAGAATAAAGCCAGGGAACAGTAGAGACTCAACACAACATCAACACATTCTCATTAGGATAGTTTTAGGATTTTAGATCTGAATCTAGAGAGAAACTACTCTTCCTCTAGGTTCACTTTACATTTATAGTTTATTAGTTCTATGCTTTTTTGCTTTGAATATTGAAGAGTCATCACCTCTGTTGAAGATACTATTCTAGTTTATTTTCTTATTTGCTCTTTTATTTATTCCACATTCTTAATTCTTGTTTAAAGTGGTAGTTGGATTATTTTCATGGATTTTTGATACAGAGGATTACTTTTATTTTTAATTAAATTTCAGTCTCTATTTTATTTAATTTATTATGTCTTCTTCTTATATTTTTCTGAGTATTATATTCATGTCAATGGAGTAAATTCCCTACTTGACATGGGGGTTGATTAAGAGGAGACACTTGAGTTGGAAGGCTTAAGTGAAGATTAAACTGGAAGTTGTTGGCTAGTTCTGTATTTACTAACACTAGACCTTCCCAAGGGAGAGGACTAGGATTTGTGAATAAGGGTTAACTCAATCACTTGACTTTTCTTTATTTAGTAAGGGTTAACTAAGTGAAAACAACAACCTTTTTGATACTACACCTGAGAGATCCCAACAAGGATAGAACTTCCAACTGATCATTCCCCCAGTCAAGGCTTCTTTTTATTTGGAATATTAATAATCATTCTTAGTTTTTATTTCTTTAATTTACGACTATTTAGTTGCTCATTATCCAAACTCAAACTCTCTTAAACCCCTAATTAATAAATTAGCATTTTCTCTGCAACTCATTGGGAGACGACCTGGGACTCATACTCCCAGTATTTTTATTTCTAAATTTCGTGACAACTCTTTTAAATTGATACGCGGAATCTTCATTGGTTAAGAGCTATACTTGCAACGCTATTTTCTCTATAAACTTTTAATCGGTGATTTTTCTGCCACGTCAATTTTTGGCGCCGTTGTCGGGGAGTTGCAACAGTGTGCTAATTTATTGGTTGGATTTTTTATTTTATTTGCACTTTATTTTATTTTATTACCATGAGCTGTATGTTTCTTTCATTGAATGATGCGTTCGCTACCTGAGTCGAGCCTACCCGTATTTGATCCTAAAATTGAAAGAACTATCTCACGTATAAAGCAGGCTCGGCGTTGGTTAGTCCTTTCTGAGGACGAATCTGAAACGTCATTTAAGGAGGAAACATGCTCCCTTTCTACTAATTCTGCTAATTTGAGTGTAGAGGACATGGCAGCTCCCAGGAGGATTACTCTTCAAGAGGCAGGAGCTCCAAATTTTACATTACCACCTTTCCAAGCGCGTAATCCAAATCTGGGTGTAGATATTGAACTGAAAACTGCACTAATTAATCTATTGCCAAAGTTTCACGGCTGATGAGCGGATAATTTATACGCTTTTTGGCATTGTTTTTAGGTAGTTTTTAGTATGATCTAGTTACTTTTAGGGATATTTTCATTAGTTTTTATGCTAAATTCACATTTCTGGACTTTACTATGAGTTTGTGTATTTTTCTGTGATTTCAGATATTTTCTGGCTGCAATTGAGGGACCTGAGCAAAACTCTGATAAAAGGCTGACAAAGGACTGCTGATGCTGTTGGAATCTGACCTCCCTACACTGGAAATAGATTTTCCGGAGTTACAGAACTCCAAATGCCGTGCACTCAACGGCTTTGGAAAGTAGACATCCAGAGCTTTCCAGCAATATATAATAGTCTATACTTTGTTCGAGATTTGATGACGTAAACTAGCGCTCAACGCCAGTTCCATGCTGCATTCTGGAGTCAAACGCCAGAAACACGTCACGAACCAGAGTTGAACGCCCAAAACATGTTACAACTTGGCGTTCAACTCCAAGATAAGCCTCAGCTCTTGGATAGATCAAGCTCAGCCCAAACATACACCAAGTGGGCCCCGAAAGTGGATTTATGCATCAATTACTTACTCTTGTAAACTCTAGTAGCTAGTTTAGTATAAATAAAACTTTTTACTAGTGTATTAGACATCTTTGGACGTTTAGTTCTGAGATCTTGGGGGCTGGCCATTCGGCCATGCCTGGACCTTCATCACTTATGTATTTTCAACGGTGGAGTTTCTACACACCATAGATTAAGGGTGTGGAGCTCTGATGTACCTCAAAGTTTTAATGCAATTACTACTATTTTCTATTCAATTCGATTTATTCCTATTCTAAGATATTCGTTGCACTTCAACTTGATGAATGTGATGATCCATGACACTCATCATCATTCTCATCTATGAACGCGCGTGACTGACAACCACTTCCGTTCTACCTTAGACCGGGCGCATATCTCTTGGATTCCTTAATCAGAATCTTCGTGGTATAAGCTAGAATTGATGGCGGCATTCATGGGAATCCGGAAAGTCTAACCTTGTCTGTGGTATTCCGAGTAGGATTTCGGGATTGAATGACTGTGACGAGCTTCAAACTCCTGAAGGCTGGGCGTTAGTGACAGACGCAAAAGAATCACTAGATTCTATTCCAACCCGATTGAGAACCGACAGATGATTAGCTGTGCTGTGACAGAGCATTTGGACCTTTTTCACTGAGAGGATGGGATGTAGCCATTGACAACAGTGATGCCCTACATACAGCTTGCCATAGAATGGAGTGATGAAAAACTAGAAGGAAGAAGTAGGAAAGCAGAGATTCAGAAGGAACACAGCACCTCCATACACCTATCCGAAATTTCCACCATTAGATTACATGAGTAACTTTATCTTTATTTTCTGTTTATTTATTATTATTTGATTTCCAAAATTCCATAATCAATTATTATCCGCCTGACTGAGATTTACAAGATGACCATAGCTTGCTTCATACCAACAATCTCTGTGGGATCGACCCTTACTCACATAAGGTATTACTTGGACGACCTAGTACACTAGCTGGTTAGTTGTACGGAGTTTTGACAAAGTGTGATTCACGTTTGAGAGCACCAAGCCTTTGGAGCCATTGTTGATGATCACAATTTCGCCTACCAAGTTTTTGGTGCCGTTGCCGGGGATTATTCTAATTAAAATTACGTGCAACTACAACGCCAAGTTCTCTTTTGATCCAGCAACAACACCAAGTTTTTGGCGCCGTTGCTGGGGATTGTTCGAGTATGGACAACTGACGGTTCATCTTGTTGCTCAGATTAGGTAATTTTCTTGTTATTTTCTTTTCAAAAAGTTTTCAAAAATATTTTTCAAAATTTTTCCCTTTGTTTTCGAAAATTATTCCAAAATTTTTTAAGAATGAATTCTAGTGTTTCATGAAACATGTTTTAGCTTAGTTGGCTATTAAGCCATGTCTAACTCATAGGATTTTGATTGAGGACTATGAATTCATTACTTCCTTTTTTTTCAAAATATGTTTTCGAAAAATTTAGTAAGAAAATAAAAAAATTAATAAAATCATAAAAACCAAAAATATTTTGTGCTTCTTGTTTGAGTCTTGAGTTAATTTTTAAGTTTGGTGTCAATTGCATATTCATATTGTTCTTGCATTTTTTTCAAAAATTTCATGCATTCATGGTGTTCTTCTTCATGATCTTCAAGTTGTTCTTGGTAAGTCTTCTTGTTTGATCTTTATATTTTCTTGTTTTGTATTTTTTGTTGTTTATCATATGCATTTTTCGTTTGTTAGAGTCCAAGCATTAAAGATTTCTAAGTTTGGTGTCTTGCATGTTTTCTTTGCATCAAAAATTTTTCAAAAATATGTTCTTGATGTTCATCATGATCTTCAAAGTGTTATTGGTGTTCATCTTGACATTCATAGTGTTCTTGCATGCATCATGTGTTTTGATTCATAATTTTTATGTTGTGAGTCATTTTTATGTTTTTCTCTCTCATAATTAAAAATTCAAAAATCAAAAAAATATATTTTCCTTAATTTTCTCATAATTTTTGAAAATTTGAGTTGACTTAGTCAAAAATTTTTAAAATTAGTTGTTTCTTACAAGTCAAGTCAAATTTTCAATTTTAAAAATCCTATCTTTTCAAAACATTTTCAAAAATTAAATCTTTTTCATTTTTATCTTATGATTTTCGAAAATTTAAAAATATTTTTCAAAAATCTTTTTCTTAATTTTATCTTTATTTTCGAAAATTATGCTAACAATTAATGTGATTGGTTCAAAAATTTGAAGTTTGTTACTTTCTTGTTAAGAAAGGTTCAATCTTTAAATTCTAGAATCTTATCTTTTAGTTTCTTATTAGTCAAGTAATTAATTTTAATTTTAAAAATTAAATCTATCTTATCTTATCTTTTATATCATATCTTTTTCAAAATTTTATCTTTTTCAAAAATTTGATTTTAAAATATCTTTTCTAACTTCTTATCTTCTTATCTTTTCAAATTTGATTTTCAAATCTTTTTCAACTAACTATTTGACTTTTTGTTTGTTTCTTATCTTTTTCAAAACCACCTAACTACTTTTTCCTCTCTAATTTTCGAAAATATCTCATCCCTTTTTCAAAATTCTTTTTAAATTAACTAATTATTTTAAATTTTAATTTTAATTCTATCTCACCTTTAATTTTTGAAAATCACTAATTCCTTTTCAAAATTAATTTTCGAATTCTCTCTCTCATCTTCTTCTATTTATTTATTCATTTACTAACACTTTTCTTCACCTCTCTTCATCTCCAATCACTGCCTCTATCCTTACCCTTGTGTTTTGATTCTCCTTTCTTTATTCTTTTCTTCTTCTACTAATAATAAGGATCCTCTTTATTGTGACATAGAGGATTCCTCTTCTTTTCTTGTTCTCTTCTCTTTCATATGTGCAGGAACAAGGAAAAAAGCACTCTTGTTGAAGCTGATCCTGAACCTGAAAGGACTCTGAAAAGGAAACTAAGAGAAGCTAAATTACAACAATCCAGAGGCAACCTTTCTGAAATTTTTGAACAAGAGAAAGAGATGGCAGCCGAACCCAACAACAATAATGCAAGGAGGATGCTTGTTGACTTTACTAAACCTACGTCCAAGTTTGATGGAAGAAGCATCTCAATTCTTGCCATTGGAGCAAACAATTTTGAGCTGAAACCTCAATTAGTTGCTTTAATGCAACAGAACTGCAAGTTTCATGGACTTCCATCTGAAGATCCTTACCAGTTTTTAACTGAGTTCTTGTAGATTTGTGAGACTGTTAAGACGAATAGAGTAGATCCTAAAGTCTACAGGCTCATGCTTTTCCCTTTTGCTGTAAGAGACAGAGCTAGAACATGGTTGGACTCCCAACCTAAAGATAGCATGGACTCTTGGGATAAGCTGGTTACGACCTTTTTGGATAAATTCTTTCCTCCTCAAAAGCTGAGCAAGCTTAGAGTGGATGTTCAGGCCTTCAAGCAAAAAGATGGTGAATCCCTCTATGAAGCTTGGGAAAGATACAAGCAGTTGACCAAAAAGTGTCCTTCTGACATGTTTTCAGAATTGACCATATTAGATATATTCTATTATGGTCTATCTAAGTTTTTCAAAATGTCATTGGACCATTCTGCAGGTGGATCCATTCACCTAAAGAAAACGCCTGCAGAAGCTCAAGAACTTATTGACATGGTTGCAAATAACCAATTCATGTATACTTCTGAGAGGAATTCTGTGAATAATGGGACGCCTCAGAGGAAGGGAGTTCTTGAAATTGATGCTCTGAATGCCATATTGGCTCAGAACAAAGTGTTGACTCAGCAAGTCAACATGATTTCTCAAAGTCTGAATGGATGGCAAAATGCATCCAACAGTACTAAAGAGGCATCTTCTAAAGAAGAAGCTTATGATCCTGAAAACCCTGCAATGACAGAGGTAAATTACATGGGTGAACCTTATGGAAACACCTATAATTCATCATGGAGAAATCATTCGAATTTCTCAAGGAAGGATCAACAAAAGCCTCGACAAGGGTTTAATATTCGTGGAAGAAATAGGCTCAGCAATATCAAACCTTATCCATCATCTTCTCAGCAACAGACAAAGAATTATGAACAGAATCCCTCTAATTTAGCAAACTTAGTCTCTGATCTGTCTAAGGCTACTTTAAGTTTCATAAATGAAACAAGGTCTTCCATCAGAAATCTGGTGGCACAAGTGGGCCAGTTGAGTAAGAAAATCACTGAAACCCCTCCTAGTACTCTCCCAAGCAATACTAAAGAAAATCCAAAAAGAGAGTGCAAGTCCATTGATATAATCAAAATGGCTGAATGCAAGGAGGAGGGAGAGGATGTGAATCCCAATGAGGCAGATCTCATGGGACGTCTCTCAAGCAGGAAGGAGTTTCCTATTGAGGATCCAAAGGAATCTGAGGCTCATATAGAGACCATAGAGATTCCATTAAATCTCCTTCTGCCATTCATGAGCTCTGAAGATTATTCTTCCTCTAAAGAGGATGAAGATGTAACTGGAGAGCAAGTTGCTCAATATCTAGGAGCCATCATGAAGCTGAATGCCAAGTTATTTGGTAATGAGACTTGGGAAGGTGAACCTCCCTTGCTCATTAGTGAACTTGAAACATGGGTTCAGAAAACTTTACCTCAAAAGAAACAAGATCCTGGGAAATTCTTAATACCCTGTACCATAGGCACCATGACCTTTGAAAAAGCTCTGTGTGACCTAGGGTCAGGCATAAATCTTATGCCACTCTCTGTAATGGAGAAGATAGGGATCATTGAGGTACAACCTGCCTTATTCTCATTACAATTGGCAGACAAGTCAGTAAGACAAGCTTATGGATTAGTAGAGGACATGTTGGTAAAGGTTAAAGGCCTTTACATTCCTGCTGATTTCATAATCTTAGACACTAGGAAGGAGGAGGATGAATGCATCATCCTTGGAAGACCTTTCCTAGCCACAGTGGAAGCTGTGATAGATGTTAACAGAGGAGAATTAGTCCTTCAATTGAATGGGGACTACCTTGTGTTTAAGGCACACGGCTATCCTTCTGTAACAAGGGAGAGTAAGCATGCAGAGCTTCTCTCAGTACAGAGTCAAACAGAGCCCCCACAGTCAAACTCTATATTTGGAATTGGGAGGCCACAACCAAACTCTAAGTTTGGTGTTGAATCCCCACAACCAAACTCTAAGTTTGGTGTTGGGACTATACAACATTGACCTTATCACCTGTGAGGCTCCATGAGAGCCCACTGTCAAGCTATTGACATTAAAGAAGCGCTTATTGGGAGGCAACCCAATTTTTTTATCTAATTTTATTTTTATTTTATTGTTCTTTTATGTTTTATTAGGTTCATGATCATGTGGAGTCATGAAAAAATATTAAAATTAAAAACAGAATAAAAAATAGCAGAAGAAAAATCACACCCTGGAGGAAGGACTTACTGGCGTTTAAACGCTAGTAAGGAGCATCTGGCTGGCGTTCAACGCCAGAAACATGCTGCACATGGGCGTTGAACGCCCAAAACATGCATCACTTCAGCATTTAAACACCAGAATTGCATGGAAAGGCATTTTACATGCCTAATTGGTGCAGGGATGTAAATCCTTGACACCTTAGTTTCTGTGGACCCCATAGGATCCCCACCTACCATATTCTCACCCTACCTCCTAATAATCCTATAACACACTTTCCCAAAAACCTTTCACCAATCACCTCAATCTCTCTTCCCAATTACCCCATTCACCACACACATCCATCCACTCTTCCCCATAAACCCCACCTACTTTCAAAATTCAAAATTTTTTTCCCACCCAAACCCACCCTAAATGGTCGAACCTACTCCCTCTCCCCTCACTATATAAACCCCTCCATTCTCCTTAATTTTTACACAACACAACCCCATCTTCTCCTTTTTGGCCGAATACACCTCTCCTCCTCTCCTCCATATTTTCTTCTTCTTCTTCTTCTTCTCTTCTTTCTTCTCTTGCTTGAGGGCGAGCAATATTTTAAGTTTGGTGTGGTAAAAGCATAAGCTTTTTTATTTTTGCATTACCATTGATGGCACCTAAGGCCGGAGAATCCTTTAGAAAAGGAAAAGGGAAGAAAAAGCTTCCACCTCCGAGTCATGGGAGATGGAAAGATTCATCTCCAAAGCCCATCAAGACCACTTCATGATGTTGTTGCCAAGACGAAGGTGATCCCTGAGGTCCCTTTCAAGCTCAAGAAAAATGAGTTTCCAGAGATCTGACATAAGATTCAAAGGAAAAGTTGGGAAGTTCTGACCAACCTCATTCAACAAAGTCGGAATCTTGATGGTTCAAGAGTTCTATGCCAATGCATGGATCACTAGGAACCATGATCAAAGTATGAACCCGAATCCAAAGAACTATCTTACAATGGTTCGGGGGAAATACTTAGATTTTAGTCCGGAAAATGTGAGGTTGACATTCAACTTGCCCATGATGCAAGGAGATGCACACCCCTACACAAGAAGGGTCAACTTTGATCAAAGGTTGGACCAAGTCCTTAGGGACATATGTGTTGAAGGAGCTCAATGGAAAAGAGACTCCAAAGGCAAGCCGGTTTAATTAAGAAGACTGGACCTCAAGCTTGTGGCTAGAGGATGGTTGGAGTTCATCTAACGCTCCATCATCCCCACTAGCAACCGATCTGAAGTTACTGTGGATCAGGCCATCATGATTCATAGCATCATGAATGGAGAGGAAGTAGAAGTTCATGAAATCATCTCCCATGAATTCTACAAAATAGCCGATAAGCCCTCTACTTTGGCAAGACCAGCTTTTCTTCATCTTATTTGCCATCTATGTTACTCAGTTGGAGTTATCATAGAAGGAGACATCCTCATTAAGGAGGACAAGTCCATCACTAACAAAAGAATGGAGCAAACAAGAGAGCCCACTCATGGAACCCAAGAGACGCATGAGGAAGCTCATCACCAAGAAATCCCGGAGATACCTCAAGGGATGCACTTTCCTCCCAACAACTATTGGGAACAATTCAACACTTCCTTAGAAGATTTGAGTTACAATGTGGATCAATTAAGGGTGGAACATCAAGAGCACTCCATCATTCTCCATGAAATTAGAGAAGATCAAAGAGCAATGAGGGAGGAGCAACAAAGGCAAGGAAGGGACATAGAAAAGGTTAAGGACATCATTGGTCCTTCAAGAAGAAGATGCCACTAAGGTGGATTCATTCCTTGTTCTTATCTTTTCTGTTTTTCATTTTTATCTACATTTTGTGTCTCTACTTCATGATCATTAGTATGTAGTAACTATGTCTTAAAGCTATGAATAAATTCCATAAATCCTTCACCTCTCTTAAATGAAAAATGTTCCTAATTACAAAAGAACAAGAAATACTTGGATTTCAAATTTTATCTTGAAATTAGTTTAATTATTTTGATGTGGTGGCAATACTTTTTGTTTTCTGAATGAATGCTTAAACAGTGCATATTTTTGATCTTGTTGTTTATGAATGTTAAAAAATTGTTGGCTCTTGAAAAAATGATGAAAAAGAGAAATGTTATTGATGATCTGAAAAATCATAAAATTGATTCTTGAAGCAAGAAAAAGCAGTGAATAGCAAAAGCTTGCAAAAAAAATGGCGAAAAAAAATTTTGAAAAAGAAAAAGCAAGCAGAAAAAGCCAAAAGCCCTTAAAACCAAAAGGCAAGGGTAAAAAGGATCCAAGGCTTTGAGCATCAATGGATAGGAGGGCCCAAGGAAATAAAATCTAGGTCCAAGCAGCTAAATCAAGCTGTCCCTAACCATGTGCTTGTGGCATGCAGGTCCAAGTGAAAGGCTTGAGACTGAGTGGTTAAAGTCGTGATCCAAAGCAACAAGAGTGTGCTTAAGAGCTCTGGACACCTCTAACTGGGGACTCTAGCAAAGCTGAGTCACAATCTGAAAAGGTTCACCCAGTCATGTGTCTGTGGCATTTATGTATCCGATGATAATACTGGAAAACAAAATTCTTAGGGCCACGACCAAGACTCATAAAAGTAGCTGTGTTCAAGAATCAACAAACTTAACTAGGAGAATCAAAAACACTATCTGAAATTCTAAGTTCCTATAGAAGCTAAGCATTCTAAACTTTAAAAAAAAAAGTGAGATGCCAAAACTGTTCAGAAGCAAAAAGCTACAAGTCCCGCTCATCTAATTAAAATTAATATTCACTGATATTTTAGGATTTATAGTATATTCTCTTCTTTTTATCCTAATTGACTTTCAGTTGCTTGGGGACAAGCAACAATTTAAGTTTGGTGTTGTGATGAGCGGATAATTTATACGCTTTTTGGTATTGTTTTTAGGTAATTTTTAGTATGATCTAGTTACTTTTAGGGATGTTTTCATTAGTTTTTATGCTAAATTCACATTTCTGGACTTTACTATGAGTTTGTGTGTTTTTCTGTGATTTCAGGTATTTTCTGGCTGAAATTGAGGGACCTGAGCAAAACTCTGATAGGAGGCTGACAAAGGACTGCTAATGCTGTTGGAATCTGACCTCCCTGCACTCAAAATGGATTTTCTAGAGCTACAGAACTTCAAATCGCGCGCTCTTAACGGCTTTGGAAAGTAGACATCGAGAGCTTTCTAGCAATATATAATAGTCCATACTTTATTCGTAATTAGATGACGTAAAGCTGCACTCAACGCCAGTTTCATGCTGCATTCTGGAGTCAAACGCCAGAAACACGTCACGAACCAGAGTTGAATGCCCAAAACACGTTACAACTTGGCGTTCAACTCCAAGAGAAGCCTCAGCTCATGGATAGATCAAGCTCAGCCCAAGCACACACCTAGTGGGCCCCAAAAGTGAATTTATGCATCAATTACTTACTTCTGTAAACCCTAAGTAGCTAGTTTATTATAAATAGGACATTTTACTATTGTGTTTTCATCCTGGATTGTATTTTTGATACTGTGATCACGTTTTGGGGGCTGGCCATTCGGCCATGCCTGGACCTTTCACTTATGTATTTTCAACGGTGAAGTTTCTGCACACCATAGATCAAGGGTGTGGAGCTCTGCTGTACCTCAAGTTTTAATGCAATTACTACTATTTTCTATCCAATTCGATTTATTCCTGTTCTAAGATATTCGTTGCACTTCAACTTGATGAATGTGATGGTCCATGACACTCATCATCATTCTCACCTATGAACGCGCGTGACTGACAACCACTTCCGTTCTACCTTAGACCGGGCGCATATCTCTTGGATTCCTTGATCAGAATCATCGTGGTATAAGCTAGAATTGATGGCGGCATTCATGGGAATCCAGAAAGTCTAACCTTGTCTGTGGTATTCCGAGTAGGATTTCAGGATTGAATGACTGTGACGAGCTTCAAACTCCTGAAGGCTGGGCATTAGTGACAGACGCAAAAGAATCACGGGATTCTATTCCAACCTGATTGAGAACCGACAGATGATTAGCCATGCTGTGACAGAGCATTTGGACCATTTTCACTGAGAGGATGGGATGTAGCCATTGACAACGGTGATGCTCTAGATACAGCTTGCCATAGAAAGGAGTGATAAAAAACTGGAAGAAAGAAGTAGAAAAGCAAAGATTCAGAAGGAACACAGCACCTCCATACACCTATCTGAAATTCCTACCATGGAATTACATGAGTAACTTTATCTTTATTTTTTATTTATTTTATCATCATTATTTAAACCAATAATCTCTTAATCCATTTAAATCCGCCTGACTGGGATTTACAAGATGACCATAGCTTGCTTCATACCAACAATCTCTGTGGGATCGACCCTTACTCACGTAAGGTATTACTTGGACGACCCAGAACACTTGCTGGTTAGTTGTGTGGAGTTGTGACAAAGTGTAATTCATGTTTAAGAGCACCAAGTCTTTGGATCCATTGTTGATGATCACAATTTCGTCCACCAATGGCTTACCTGCTCAAGAGCCTCTCAAGCACCTCAGTGATTTTCAGACAGCCTGTTCGACTGCTAGGCGTAATGGTGCATCTGGAACTTCTATTCTGCTAGCCGCTTTCCCATTTTCTCTTGTGGAAAAGGCGAGGGAGTGGTACTACACTCAACCTAAAGCAGTTGTTACTAACTGGGATACGCTCAGGAGGGAATTCCTAGAAAAATACTTTCCAGCTGAAGTTACTGATAGACTAAGGAAAGAGATTTCAATGATCATCCAAGGCAAATCCGAGACTCTCTACGAGTACTGGTGTTGATCGGCTACTTTACATGATTTTCAAGTTGGTGTTGATCGGCTACTTCACACAAGGCATGAAGCCTCAGGATAAGACTACATTAGATGGTGCAAGCAATGGTTCTCTGAAAAAGTACAAGGCCACAGATGAAGCATGGCAACTGATCGCCAACTTGGCTGAGTCTGCTTGGACTGTAACGACCCAATTTCTGGTGCATCATGATCATACTAGAAACTGAGCACTACCAACTTGTCTTCCTAATTATTATCTATTATTTATTATATGAGCCTGATTCATTTTTAAAAGCGTAGTTATTTTACAAGATAATTTTTTTTAAAACGTATGGGCTACTAAACAGGATCATTCACAATCAACTCGCAAATAATAATAGATACAATAGTTATAAACAACCGCACATATATACATCTCAAACAGTTAACATCATTCAGTGATCCAGCCTTTATTTAAGTATAGACTTTTAGTTAGAACACCCCTAGATATAGCTAGATAATAACTATATACATATATATACATACAACATCCTAGGCCTTGACCTGTTCAAGAAGTCCCTAAGCTGGCACCCAGGCTATCCTAGACTCTATACTCACCTAGTCCCTCTAAACTACTAAAGCAAGGGAAAATACGTTCTGGGTCTTTAAAACTCAAGTCAGGTCGAATGTCATCAAAAGGTGGAAGGTCGTCTACTACTCTTCTGCACGATCATACATTGCTATATGACGTCCCACTGGTACTCCATCAAGTAGCCACACAACAGGAGTCTCGTACACAGGATTTAGGCTAAAATGCGCATACAAATGGGGTGGAGACATTGGCTGGTCTCACAGTATATACATATAAACAGAGAACGAGATTCACCCTAGACTCAGAAGACTACCTAGAGTGGAATCCTTTTTGTGTACGATCGTCAGCGACCTATGGAAGGGAACTTTTGCTTCCATCTGAAGGGGGAAGGGAGAAAGAAGGGTTAAGAACTAGGAAGTTCTTAGTAGGGCCAGGGTTATTAGTTAAATTCATTAATTCTATGTTTCCTCGCACACAAATAGCAGAATACAGTGAAGTAGTAAACAGATAAATAGAGAAAATAGAGCAATCGAAAAATAGAACACAAATAGAAAAATACAAGAAAGTAAAACACAGACACAGTGAATAGAATACAAACCAAGAAAGCATACATTCAAACAACAATCATAACAGAGGAAATGTGCAACCAAATATGATGCATGTCTAACCCTAGTGCAGGTAATGAGCTCATCTGTCGGTTACATACCCGCTCCCGACGCTACCCAACAACCTCTGTCTAGATAAGGCTTTCCTGTTAGCAATACCCACTGCAAGCAATCTTTGTCTTGCAGGGCAGCACTTATTAGCCGATATACGCCCAACACACTCACTGTAAGCAATCTCTGTCTTACAGGAGCAACAACACACTCACTGTAAGTAACCTCTGTCTTACAGGAGCAACAACACACTCATTGTAAGCAACCTCTGTCTTACAGGAGCATACTGATCTCGATACCTCTGTAAGCAACCTCTGTCTTACAACAAAGCATTATAGCAAGGTATCTCATAAAAGCACTCTCAGTGGTTGTACCACCATCTATCTGACTACCTCAGTACAGCAGATGATCATATAAATAACTCTAAAGTTGCCTTAATGCAACAAATGACCTTTCAATAGGCCCTCTGCTTGTTCTCTATTCTCTTTATCATATTACTCTTTTTCTCCTTATATCTCTTTACTCTATTCTGGTTTCACTTTTCTCTGTATCTCTGTACTCTACTCTGGTTACTCTATTCTCTGTGTTTTTTTACTCTACTCTGATTTCTCTGCTTAACATATGTATTTAAAACTTATGTAAATTTCGGTATAAATAGTTAGTCTATCCCAAGTATAGGTTCATTAAGTCTATACTGAAACAGTTTAACTTTTCATATTATACCTAACCCTGGGCGCAACTCAAGAACTAACTATGTTGCCCTAGTTCGTTCACTAATTTCTATTTGTTTTTCTGTCATTAAAACTTTACAGAAATTTCTTTGGTTTTTATCTTTTCTTTAACTTCTTATCTTTCCTTTATCTTTGCCTCACTAATATGCTCTTACCACTCCCTAAGTGTTTTATGAAGGTAATTATGAGATTTTGTGCTTAAAGTTGTCTTTCTAAAGCTTTTACAAAAAATTGCCTTTTCTGCATTATTTTATTATTTTTATTAAAATATTATTTTTAATTAAATATTATTATTTAAAATTTTATTATTATTTATTATTTTATCATTAAAATTTCAAAAATTACCCTAATTTAACTTTTAACCTTTAAACTTTACTTTTTACTACCCGTAACTTTTAATATTTCTACTTTAACCACCTTAATTTTTAGAAATTACCAAATAACCCCTCAAACACCAAAATAATTACAACCTTGCCCTTTTTAAGATCTAAAAGGTATTCTTCAATGTTCTTCATCACACTCAAAGTGTTCTTTGTGGTCTTCGTAAATTCTTTAGATTCTTTCTTTGTTTTTACCCGTTTCTCAATCTTTTCAACAACCGATTTTTACCGAAATTCATAATAAATTCCCAGCCACTAAAACCCCATCTTTTCCACATGATTTTAACACAAATTGAACCCCAATTTAAAGGTTAGGGTTTGAAATTCCAGCAGCCACAAGAACATGCATTCATAGCTTGAATATCATCAAATTTCATCAAATTTTCACCAAAATTTTATCAAGAATCACTCATATAAACAATTAATTTCAAGCACAGCCAAACCATATCATAATCACACAACTCAAACACAATCAATCGAGATTAATTTCATCAAACCCTACCTGGTTTTGCTGCTCCTAATTCGGTTATGTTCTTAGGTGGTCCTTAAGCAGTTTTTACTCCTAAATCACATCAACAACAACCTTAAATCCAAAACCCTCAACTAACCAAAGCTTAGTCAGCATGTTAGGAAGTGATTTCTCACCTTAGATGTGCTGGAAATTCACATTTATTGGCCCTCAAGTCAAGTTAAGCATGATTCCTAAGGAAGAACATCAAGAAAGCTCATGTTTAAGCATGTTTCCTTGAAAAATTGAAGAAGGAGGGAGACAGCCATCTCACCGTATTTCCAGCCTTGATATGTTGTATGGTTATGTAGAGGAAGAAGAGAGGATCATTTTGGTGAAATCGGAGTTTTGATTTGAGTTTTAGTTCAAAAGAAATCAGGCTTTGAAGATTAAGTGTTCATGAAAGTTTCTCTCTTTTCTCTCTTGTTATTTCGGCCAAAATGAATAAATGAGACAGACTTGGAGGTCTTTGGGGTGTAAGGTGAGTTGTGATTGGCTGGCTTGGAGGTGGGTTAAAATAATATTAAAATATCTCAGGTGTATAACTACTAAAACTAGATGTATCGGAACACTTGTACAAACATGTCTAAAAATTATTTTCTGAGGTACTAGCATAAATGACACTAGTAGCATATTTATTATGAGAATATAACATGTATAATGAGGCCTTAACATTGCTAAAGTCATCAGAGAGTGCTGGTGCTAAGCTGCACCAGTAAACTGTGAACCTGGTTAAACCGATTTCCTGTTTTTTACTAAAACAGACCAGGTAACCTTATAATATCATTCAAAAATATTCTAATACTAATATAACGATAATAGTATACTATTATCTTTCTTCTCTCATGAATTGAGTCCAGCTCATCAAACAGAGACTACTTACGAAAACCAGAATCAAAACTCCTAACCGATACGGTTCAAAAACAAGGTTCTTCGTGATTGCGTTGTCGGGCTTATCTCCACTAAGGTCTTGAATTAAAGATAATATAATGACAATGAGGATTGAGATGCTTGATGATACAACAGAGGTGTTCCCTTTACTGATCTTCCGGAGGATTCCATGCTTTCAAAAAAGATCTCGCATACTCGAAAATCAGGGTTGTTACATTCTACTCTCCTAAAAGAAAATTTTGCCCTCAAAATTTCAGCCATGTGTAAGAATCCATCTTCAAGCGATCTTTTTCCTTCAAGTCATCCTAACGAAAAGATTGATCCATTCCTTACATCACCCAAATCTCACATAGTCATAGGCTCATAGCCATGGACATAACAACTATGAAGATAGCTGTGGCTCACATTGATTCATCGTTTGGAGCTCGATTAAACTATGCCTATTCACAGTCATTGAGGTCTTATCCGCACCAAACAATCAATATTAAGGTGATCAGTCTTAATATCTCAAGTTAGGCACGAACATTCCCAAAATGAGTGCTCATAGACATTCATGCCAAATGTATCTTAAAGATACCCTAACATCATGAAACACACAAGCAGAGTATGCAGTGAAGCATAGTCAGTCCACTCCCGAAGCTCTACTGGGAATGAACTGCTCTGATACCAAATTGTAATGACCCAATTTTTGGTTCTTCATGATCATACTAGAAATTGAGCGCTACCAACTTGTCTTCCTAATTATTATCTATTATTTATTATATGAGCCTGATTCGTTGAAGCGTAGTTATTTTAGGAGATACTTTTTTTAAAACGTATGGGTTATTAAACAGGATCATTCACAATCAACTCGCAAATAATAACAGATAAAATAGTTATAAACAACCGCACATATATACATCTCAAACAGTTAACATCATTCAGTGATCCAGCCTTTATTTAAGTATAGACTTTTAGTTAGAACACCCCTAGATATAGCTAGATAATAACTATATACATATATATATACGTACAACATCCTATGCCCTGACCTATTCAAGAAGTCCCTAAGCTGGCACCCAGGCTATCCTAGACTCTATACTCACCTAGTCCCTCTAAACTACTAAAGCGAGGGAAAATAAGTTCTAGGTCTTTAAAACTCAAGTCAGGTCAAATGTCATCAAAAGGTGGAAGGTCGTCTACTACTCCTCTGCACGATCATACATTGCCATATAACGTCTCACTGGTACTCCATCAAGTAGCTACACAACAGGAATCTCGTACACAAGATTTAGGCTAAAGTGCGCATTCGAACTGGGTGCAGACGTTGGCTGGTATCATAGTATATACATATAAACAGAGAACGAGATTCACCCTAGACTCAAAAGGCTACCTAGAACGGAATCCTTTTTGCGTACAATCGTCAGCGAACTATGGAAGGGAACTTTTGCTTCCATCTGAAGGGGGAATGGAGAGAGAAGGGGTAATAACTTGGGAGTTCTTAGTAGGGCCGGTGTTATTAGTTAAGTTCATTAATTCTATGTTTTCTCGCAGACGAATAGTAGAATACAGTGAAGTAGTAAACAGATAAATAGAGAAAATTGAGCAAACAGAAAATAGAACACAAATAGAAGAATACAAGAAAGTAAAACACAGACACAGTGAATAGAATACAAACAAAGAAAGCATACATTCAAAAACAATCATAACAAAGAGGAAATATGCAACCAAATATGATGCATGTGTAGCCCTAGTGCAGGTAATGAGCTCATCTGTCTGTTACATACCCGCTCCTGACGTTACCCAGCAACCTCTGTCTGGATAAGGCTTTCCTGTTGGCAATACCCACTGCAAGCAACCTTTGTCTTGTAGGGCGGCACTTATTAGCCGATATACGCCCAACACACTCACTGTAAGCAACCTCTGTCTTACAGGAGCAACAACACACTCACTGTAAGTAACTTCAGCCTTACAGGAGCAAAAACACACTCACTGTAAGCAACCTCTGATCTTACAGGAGCACACTGATCTCGATACCTCTGTAAGCAACCTCTGTCTTACAACAAAGCATTATAGCAAGGTATCTCAGAAAAGCACTCTCAGTGGCTGTACCACCATCTATCTGACTGCCTCAATGCAGCAGATGATCATACAAATAACTCTGGAGTTGCCTTAATGCAACAAATGACCTTTCAACAGGCCCTCTGCTTGTTCTCTATTCTCTTTATCATATTACTCTTTATCTCCTTATATCTCTTTACTCTGTTCTGGTTTCTCTTTTCTTTGTAACTCTTTACTGTACTATGGTTACTCTGTTCTCTGTGTTTCTTTACTCTGCTCTGATTTCTCTGCTTAATATATGTTTTAGAGCTAATGTAAATTTCGGTATAAATAATCCCCAAGTATAGGTTCATTAAGTCTATACTGAAACAGTTTAACTTTTCATATTATACCTAACCCTGGGCGCAACTCAAGAACTAACTATGTTGCCCTAGTTCGTTCACTAATATCTGTTTGTTTTTCTGTCATTAAAACTTTATAGAATTTTCTTTGGGTTTTATCTTTTCTTTAACTTCTTATCTTTCCTTTATCTTTGCCTTACTAATATGCACTTCCCATCACTAAGTGTTATTATGAAGGTAATTATGAGATTCTGCGCTTAAAGTTGTCTTTCTAAAGCTTTTACAAAAAACTGCCTTTTCGTATTATTTTTTTATTTTTATTAAAATATTATTTTTAATTAAATATTATTATTTAATATTTTATTATTATTTATTATTTCATCATTAAAATTTTGAAAATTACCCTACTTTAACTTTTAACCTTTAAAATTTACTTTTTACCACCCGTAACTTTTAATATTTATACTTTAACCACCCTAACTTTTAGAAATTACCAAATAACCCCTCAAACACCAAAATAATTACAACCTTGCCCTTTCTAAGATCTAAAAGGTGTTCTTCAATGTTCTTCATCACACTCAAAGTGTTCTTCGCGTTCTTCGTAAATTCTTTTGATTCTTTCTTTGTTTTTACCCGTTTTTCAATCTTTTCAGCAACCGATTTTTACCAAAATTCATAATAATTTCCCAGCCACTAAGACCCCATCTTTTCTACATGAATTTAACACAAATTGAATCCCAATTTAAAGGTTAGGGTTTGAAATTCCAGCAGCCACAAGAACATGCATTCATAGCTTGAATATCATCAAATTTTAACAAATTTTCACCAAAATTTCATCAAGAATCACTCATATAAACAATCAATTTCAAGCACAGCCAAACCATATCATAATCACCAAACTTAAACACATTCAATCGAGATTAATTTCGTCAAACCCTACCTGGTTTTGCTGCTCCTAATTCGGTTAGGTCCTTAGGTGGTTCTTAAGCACTTTTTCCTCCTAAATCACATCAAGAACAACTTTAAATCCAAAAACCCTCAACTAACCAAATCTTAGTCATCGTGTTAGGAAGTGATTTCTCACCTTATACGTGCTAGAAATTCATGTTTCTTGGCCCTTAAGTCATGTTAAGCATGATTCCTAAGGAAGAACATCAAGAAAACACATGTTTAAGCATGTTTCCTTGAAACCGAATTGAAGGGGGAGTGATGCCAGGGCATCTTGGCTAGTTTTACTAGCCATTTTTTGTATGCTTTAGGTTGATTTCATGCATTTTCTTAGGCAATAAGCAAGTATTTGGATGAGAATTGTATGCATGCCTGACAAATGAATTTTTGTCGGTATAGAATTTATCAAGTGATCAATCGTAGTATAGTCTAAACCGACGCAAAATCCATCATCAAACAAATCTACAATCTATAATCGAGAGTATTAGTCCCGAGTCGTTCTTCCCTAGGAATGCTACAAGGATGCATGTTATTGGTTAAGTGGTCTTTTTGTGGCTTGAAGAGTGTGGCATAAAAGTGTGAATAAAAGAAAACAACAATCAATCAATATCAAAAGCCTTGGCCAAGGTTGAACATTGGAAGTTCTATCACTATAGCTTCATTCAATTGTGATAACAAAGGAGTGTTGCTTTACTTAGTTAACCCCTAATTATAGAGGAAAGTCAAGTAAAAGTAATTAACTCAAGTCACAAGTCCTAGTCTTACCCTAGGGAAGTCTAGCTTTAGTGCACTCTAAGTCAATTAGCAATCCTCAATTCTTAATCAACGATTGACATCCATTATTCAAGTGTCTCCAATGACTCAACCACTAGGCCAAGTGAGAGAATACTACTCCATATCTAAAGTTGGCATTTTCTCAAACACTTGGAGAGCAAGAATGAAAGACATAGTAAAATGGAGAGAAAAGAATTAGAATCAAAGCAATTCAACACAAGAGATTAACAACAATCAACAATGAACAACAATAAAAATGAAATCTTCAATGAATCAATAGAATCCAAAACAACAAAGTTAAACCTAAGATCTACAAGAATTGAACAATTACAAAACACTAATGAGATTAGAGAAGAGAATCTACAATATGAGCAAAGTAAATTGAGTGTTGTAGTAGATCTCACCAAGGAATGGTTGAGAATTGAGAAAATGAAGATGAATCCTAGAGAGAAGTTGGAGTTTCTCTCTCAACAAATGTAACTAACTAAAAATATCTATCTAATGATCTAAAATTAGTCTATGGATGTGAATGTGTGTCAATCCCCTTCAATCCTTGGCTCTTATATGCATTTTGGCGCCAAAGTTGGTTGCTAAAACCTTCCAAAATTGCCAGACACGTGCTGTAATAAAAGAATCACGTGCGCGCACGGTGTGCGTGCGCATCCCTGGCCAATTCTGCGATGTGCGCGTGAGCGCCTTGTACGCGTACGCGTGCTTGGCCGAGATCAACTCTTTGGCTTTTTGTGCTTCTCTCCACTTGCATGCTTCCTTCCTTGCTTCCTTTGATCCATGCCTAGCCTATTTCAATCCTGGAATTACTAACAAACACATCAAGGCATCTTATGGAATCAAAGAGAAATTAGAATTCATCAAGATAAGGCTTAAAAAGCATGTTTTTACACTTAAGCACAATTATGGGAGAGATAACAAAACTATGCTAATTTATAGGTTAAATGTGACAAAAGGTTATCAAAATACTCTAAATTCAATACAAGATAAACCCTCAAATTGGGGTTTGTCAACCTCCCCACACTTAAACCTTAGCATGTCATCATGCTAAAATAAGAAGGAACTAAGGGTTATGACATTTATTTGAATGCAACTAAACTATGTGAGTCCTATCTAAATGCAATTATCTAAGCAAATGGAAATGCTTAGTTCAAACAAGTCAATTCCCAAGAGAACATGTGTAAGCACAATAGTTAGGGCAATAGGAGTTAAGTCCAAACCACAATTGTATTGAATTATCAAAAAGAATTTAAACTTGCAAGAATATAGATAATATGGGTGAACACATGTAGTTGAACTTTTGAACCCTCACCGGATGTGTATCCGCTCTATTCACTCAAGTGTTTAAGGGTCAATTCACTCAATTCTCTTCTAATCAAGCTTTCCAAGATTTGATTTTCTTCTAACAATCAACATTTATTCAATGCATGCATACATTCATCATGAGGTCTTTCATTTAGGTTGTAATGGGGTTAGGGTCAAGGTAGGATCATTTATGGTTAAGTGGACTAGGATTTGAATCTTTAATTAGCATAGACTTTCCCACCTAACTATATAATGACCTATACAAGTTCAAACTATTCTAACTACCCATTCTTCACTTTTTCTTACATATTCATGCATCCTTATTTGATTCATAACACCTATGCATTGATTCCTTTTTATTGACTTCACTTTGGGGCAATTTGTCCCCTTTTTATTATTTTCTTTCTTTTTCTTCTTTTTTTTCTTTTGTCAAACTATATACAAGAGCATCAATGCATAAGGTCTATTCATTTGATCAATACATGAGTATGTACCCAATTCCTAAACATAAAAGTGTACTACCCCCTTTATCCCCTCCAATGTTCCCAAACCTCACCAACTTTGAATACTGAACACTCTCACTAGCCTAGGCTAATCAAAGATCCAAACAAGGACTTTTATTGGTTTTTCGCCCTGGGCTTGTAATGTGCTAAATTGAGAATAAGTTGGTTAAGCATAGGCTCAAAATTGGCTAACAATGGAGAATAAAGGGTTGGCTATTTGGGTAAGTGGCTAATGAAGTAATGGCCTCAATCATATAAATGCATAAATACACGAAATAAATGGACATATAGGATCAAGCAAATCAAGGATTACAATCATAGAAAGAGAATAAATTCACACAAGAATGGAAAATAAGTGGCTATAAAATGTAACCACATCAATAGGCTCAAGTCTCACAAGCTTGTGTTCTTAATTCAATACATGCTTCACAAAGTATGTAATTCAAGCAAGTTTTACCAAAAATTTTCTTTCAATCAATTGGGTTAATGCCCTATATTTAAACTCCTTGGAAACTTTCAATGTTTGACTAGGCATTGTTGTGATTGAAAAATCCAAAAATTTTCTTAGTTCACCCTTTCCTTTTTCACTCAAAACCAATTTCTTATGCAAAAAGGGTGACTAAGTGTTTGCAAGTCAAAGCGTGATTTCTAATCACAACCACGAACTAAAAAGAAAGATATGCAAAAATGTATAAAGAAAAGTTAAACTAAAAGTAAAAGTATGAAATCTATCATCCAAAACATCTAAGGATATCCATAAGCATCAAAGTATCTAAAATCCAAAATAAAATCCAAAATAAGTAGTAAACGTATCAAGCAGTAAAAGTATCCAAAATAAACTCAAAATACATCAAATATATACAAAGAGTGTGCAAAGTAAGATAGCTAGTAAAGTGGCCAAAATGTTCACCGGTATCTAATGATGCCACCGGCTACCTCCCCACACTTAAGATTAAGCATCGTCCTCGATGCTAATCCTGAGGATCAGGGATAGGTACACTGGTAGGCTCTGGCTGTGGCTGTGGTACCGGCTGAGACTCCTGTGTCTGCGGTGGTGCCTCCATATGTGCTGGCTCATCTGCATGAATACCCTCAGTCTGTAAATCTGTCTCCTCATCGGAACCGGAAGACTCTGGTAGCGGGGGTAGCTCAAGGCCCTGGGCCACAAACATCTGGTCAATCTGATCCAGGCGACGCATGATCTGGTGCTTACTGCGCTCCATGTACCGGAAGAGACGCTGAACTAACAAGTACATCGGCTGAGGTGCAGCTGCGGTAGATGCTCCGGCAGGGGCTAATGATGAAGAGGGTTCAGCTCCCTCAACTGCTGCTCTGGCTCGAGATCTACGGCGCGAGGCGGGCCTCTCGTGCACCCAGGATCCCCACGGAATAGTAACTGGCTCCTTCTGAGGGAGCGGTGGAGGTGGTGATACATCATCCTGGTGCCACGGAACTCCGGCCCGCTGAATCATCTGAGTGACCAAAACCGGAAACGGAAAGATACCTCGGATGTGGGCTCTCCACATGAACCGCCTGATCAGCTGGGGGTAGTAAACCTCTTTTCCCTCCATCACACAGCTGATCAGGATCAACATAGCAACTGGGATCTCTGTGAAGTGAGTCGTGGGCATGACGTAATGAGCGAAAATCTGCTGCCAAGTCTTGGCCTCTCGGCTCAGATAACTAAAGTGCATCCCCTTGGGTGCCGTGTTATCGGCATCCATAACCCAAGGAGCATCTGGAGTAGCTACCACTGCCCTCAATGCCTCAAAATCAAAGGTCATGCAATGAAGGTCTATCTCGGCCTGCATGAATGCATTAGTGTCACTGGTCTTAGGCCGGCAAGTAAGGGCATCCTCTATGGCCTGCTCTGTGATGGGCACCTCAATCCCCCTAACAAGTACCGAATCAAGGGAGTGGCGGAAGAAATTGCAGTAGAACTCCTGTACCCAAGACCGGTTCACCCGGCTCAATTCCCTATCCAGAAAAGTCAAACCCATCTGGTCAATACGCTGGTGGATGATGCCGGCCAAATCCAATGGAATAAGTAGTTTCTTCTCAGTATTCAGATTCTTTGAATTGTAGCTTGGGAATCTGAGTTCACAATAGAGATTGGGGAATTTGACCGTATCCTGGGCCGGTAGTAATTGGTTTGCTTTATCTATGTCATTCAGAGGGTTTTGAGCATAGGCAAGCAGTGAGGCAAAAGTGGGGTTTGGGGTTTTCTTTCTCTTTTTGGAAGATGATGCCTTTCCTTTCCCTTTATCTGACATCCTGAAAAATGGAATAAAATATAGGCAATTAATCACTTAGCATGGAGCAAGTAAAACATGTTCAGGATGTAAAATAGATGGCAAGCAAACATGATATGAATAGATTTTGAAACATGGATAGCAGGCTTTAAAACCAGGAATTCAATGTTTCAAACTATGTAACAATTCTAAAGGAATAGGCATGTTCATCATCATGACTTAAAGGAATGGTCAAATGGTTTAAAATGCAAGTAAGCGTGAAGTTGGTAAGTAAAGAAGTCAATGATTTGTACAAGTGAGATTATATTAGTAGTATGATGAGAAATGCACCTTTCAAGCACACAAATCATGTTTACAATGTTTATGTAAACCCCGGAAGTCAAAATTAGCGAGAATTAGCCCAAATTCGTAATAAAGATCTAAATGAGATTAAATTTCTTGAAAATTGGGCAGCATCTCGGCTTAAAATTGGACGTTTCCGGGTGGCAAAATAGCACACACAGCATCATTACAGTATCAATTAATCATAGTGGCAATAAGAAGGCATTCAGGCAGCACAAATTGCATACAGAGCAACTCAAAATTCGCACTTAGCAGACAAGCAAACAAACAGAAAATAAACACAAACGGAGCACTTATCAGGCCTAGAATCCTCTATCCAGCCCTAGCTACCTAACCGCAATTATTTCTATCTAACCTAGCATACAAAATTTGAATTTAACTAACTAACATACAATTGTAGTAATTAATCAAAAGGAACAGTAAAAAGGGAAAAACAAAAAAATAACAGACTGGAGTAGGAACCTGGGAGCAGAGGGGAACAAAGAAAGGAAATGAAACTGGGGGGTAGTACCCGGAACTGCGCCGCCGTGGACGGTGGCGGTGAGTGCTGCCGGCGCGGTGCTTTGGCCAAAAAAATGAGAAACTGAACAAGGGCGGGTCGGTGATGATTGAAGGTGGAAATGAGAGAGGAAGAGAGAAATTTGGGTGGTGATGAGGGAGGGGGCGTCGCCGGCGGTAATGATGGTGGCACGGTGAGGTTCGGCCGGAAAGGGGGGAGAAGAGTGAGTGGCTGAGAGGGGGAATGTGGTGAAGGAATGAGAGAAGGAGGGTTGAGGGAAGATAGTAAGAGAGGAAGAAAGGAAGGTGGTCGGCGGTGGTGGTTGACGGCGCAGCAGAGGTGGCTATGGGAGTTGCAGAAATGGAAATGGAGGTTGGGGAGGAAGAAGAGCGCGACTGCGCGACGCTCGTTGAGCGTTAGGGTTATCATCATTTTAAAACGACGCGGGCGCGCACCTTGCGCGTCCGCGTGCATTGATGACACTAGGGACCTACGCGTGCGCGTACACCGCGCTCAAGCGCGGAAGGTCGAAATGGGTAAGGACGCGTGCGCATACCGTGCGCGCACGCGTGAAAGGAGTTGGGCTGTAGGCTTAAGGTTGGCCCATAGGAGGCCTAACTCTCTGGTCAATGGCCTGGTGGTTGCACTACCTATACCTGCGCGTACGCGGCATGTACGCGTCCGCGCGAGCTGAATTGGGCCAGGGGCTTAAGGATGGCCCAGAGCTGGCCTAACTCTCTGGGGCTTGGCGCAAGATTTTACAGCAGCAATTCGACGCGTACGCGGCAAGTGCGCGCACGCGTGCTACTCCTTATGTTTGTATGGCGCGCACGCACGTAGTGCGCGTAAGCGTGAAGTGAGTTGGGCTCGAGGCACAACGCTGGCCTAGGAGAGGCCCAACTCTCTGGAATATGGGTGATGATGCATCCGCTCAAAGACGCGTGCGCGTACAGCGTGCGCGCGCGTCCATCTTCTCTTTCTTTTTTTTTTTTTTTTTGAATAGGATAATGCCTAAAAGCTTCTACTTGCCCAAAGACTCCCCATGGTGCCTACAACTCCTTATTTAGTCAAAAACCTACACCTTCTAAAATGCAAGTTGGTTTTGAGATTTATTCTATTTCTACTAATCACAACATACATGTTAATATTCTAGCTACTAATGTATACAAACAAGCTAATTATGATGTGTGAACCTACCTACAATGGTAACTCGAATCACTTATTAAACAAGGTTAGAAGAGAGTGGAAAGAGTTTACCATGGTGGGGTGTCTCCCACCTAGCACTTTTAGTTAAAGTCCTTAAGTTGGACATTTGGTGGGGTCCTTGCTAGGGTGGCTTGTGCTTAAACTCTTCTTCGAATCCCCACCAGTGTTTGCTCTTCCAATGGCCTCCGGGATCCCAATTTAAACGTACAGGGCCTTCACGGGGGCCTAAGCAAGTGACAAGGTTCCTAAGTTGATGGTGCTTTATGTATGTGCCCAGGTCCCATACTTTATTTGTCAACTCCTTTTCTTCCATATCTTCATACTTCCAATAGGGTGACAAATTTATTGAATTCTGCTTGTAACTCATACTCATCATCCTAATCCCATTGAATTTGCCTTCACTCCACCTTTGAGATTCAAAGTTTGATATTCCATCCTTTATGCACCTTGATTGAAATTGTCCACCGACATCTAATCCGTTCTTACTCTCTAGCCCACAAAGAGCTCTAAGTTGACCGTCTGTTTCTAACAATGCATATTGATATAGGCCAAGAAAATTAAAGGATGAGATGATTACCCACTCAATTTGTGATTGGGACGGCGACTTAGCAAGGAGGGTTTCCAATGGTCTTGACATTGTAGGTTCCACTTCCTTTGGCTCCTTCATGATGATTTCCATCTTTTGATAACTTCCTTTAAATTCTTCTTGTTTGCTAACTTCCTTCAAACCTTTATTATTGATTAAGTCATGTGTTGGAGGTTGCGCACCCTCCTCAACATTGATTTCACATTTGATGGGGGGAGCTTCAACAAGACCACCATTGTCACTTGATGTAGAGTTATTTCCGTGGATGGAACTTCCTTCTTGTTCAACCTCCTCTAGGTCTTCTTCCACCTCTTTATCTTCAACAATCTCCATTTCCTCCGTTTGTTGCAACACACTCCATTTCCTTATGCTCCACTTGAGAGTCTAAAGTCTCCCTCATACCTCCCTCTTTGGTTGCTTTCTCACAATCATCCGTGAACTCATTTCGGTTGTGATATGAATCCCAAGAATCTATCTTTTGACAGATGGTTGCTTGAAGTCGGTCCATTTCTTCCTTGAAACGATCTGTTAATTCTTGTTCCGCTTTATTAACATAAGTAGGATCATATTGCTCTTGGATTAATGGACATTGATATGCTTCCATGGAGGTTTGTGGCGGAGTGGGGAATTCATGATATGGTTGGAAAGAAGATTCATCAAAGCTTTGAGGTGGGAAGTTATTTTGGTTAATGGTGGAAGGTGGAATTATACGGGATGTAAATTCTTGGAGGGTAGAGGTGAAACTAGTGAAGGCGGTTTGGAGTTCTTCTTGCTCTTGAAGAATGATACCAAGTGTATCGTTTATGGGGACTTGGGTTGGAGGGTAAAAATGTTGGAGTGGTGGTGATTCAAGGGTTGCTTGTTCATAATCGTCACAAGGGTATGCATAGGGGGAATATAGATTTGGATCATATGTAGGCGATTGGTGGAAATAAGATGTGGGTTGAGAATATGGTGCATAGAATGGTGGTGGTTGAGAGGTATAACCATGATAAGAATCATCATATCCATAGGAATGATATGCATTATAGGAGGGACTACCATCATAGTAACTTGAGGGGGGAGATTGCCATGGTGATTGCTCATATGGATATGGCTCCCTTCCTGAGAATTCGTCTATCCCATAATGTGAGCCATCATTCAAGTTTTCATCACCTACAAAGTAGTCATAGTCATATCCAAAACCACAAGGACGAGAATTCATAGTGGCAAATAGAAACAAAACTAATAGAGATCTAAAACTAACAAAAACTACCAAACAAACAAAAGAAAAACATATTCACAATACTCACATATTTACATTAACCAAAAACATGGCACTCATGCGCATTCCCCGGCAATGGCGCCATTTTGACAAATGAATTTTTGTCGGTATAGAATTTATCAAGTGATCAATTGTAGTATAGTCTAAACCGACGCAAAATCCATCATCAAACAAATCTACAATCTATAATCGAGAGTATTAGTCCCGAGTCGTTCTTCCCTAGGAATGCTACAAGGATGCATGTTATTGGTTAAGTGGTCTTTTTGTGGCTTGAAGAGTGTGGCATAAAAGTGTGAATAAAAGAAAACAACAATCAATCAATATCAAAAGCCTTGGCCAAGGTTGAACATTGGAAGTTCTATCACTATAGCTTCATTCAATTGTGATAACAAAGGAGTGTTGCTTTACTTAGTTAACCCCTAATTATAGAGGAAAGTCAAGTAAAAGTAATTAACTCAAGTCACAAGTCCTAGTCTTACCCTAGGAAAGTCTAGCTTTAGTGCACTCTAAGTCAATTAGCAATCCTCAATTCTTAATCAACGATTGACATCCATTATTCAAGTGTCTCCAATGACTCAACCACTAGGCCAAGTGAGAGAATACTACTCCATATCTAAAGTTGGCATTTTCTCAAACACTTGGAGAGCAAGAATGAAAGACATAGTAAAATGGAGAGAAAAGAATTAGAATCAAAGCAATTCAACACAAGAGATTAACAACAATCAACAATGAACAACAATAAAAATGAAATCTTCAATGAATCAATAGAATCCAAAACAACAAAGTTAAACCTAAGATCTACAAGAATTGAACAATTACAAAACACTAATGAGATTAGAGAAGAGAATCTACAATATGAGCAAAGTAAATTGAGTGTTGTAGTAGATCTCACCAAGGAATGGTTGAGAATTGAGAAAATGAAGATGAATCCTAGAGAGAAGTTGGAGTTTCTCTCTCAACAAATGTAACTAACTAAAAATATCTATCTAATGATCTAAAATTAGTCTATGGATGTGAATGTGTGTCAATCCCCTTCAATCCTTGGCTCTTATATGCATTTTGGCGCCAAAGTTGGTTGCTAAAACCTTCCAAAATTGCCAGACACGTGCTATAATAAAAGAATCACGTGCGGGCTACGACGCGTGCGCGCACGGTGCGCGTGCGCATCCCTGGCCAATTCTGTGATGTGCGCGCGAGCGCCTTGTACGCGTACGCGTGCTTGGCCGAGATCAACTCTTTGGCTTTTTGTGCTTCTCTCCACTTGCATGCTTCCTTCCTTGCTTCCTTTGATCCATGCCTAGCCTATTTCAATCCTGGAATTACTAACAAACACATCAAGGCATCTTATGGAATCAAAGAGAAATTAGAATTCATCAAGATAAGGCTTAAAAAGCATGTTTTTACACTTAAGCACAATTATGGGAGAGATAACAAAACTATGCTAATTTATAGGTTAAATGTGACAAAAGGTTATCAAAATACTCTAAATTCAATAGAAGATAAACCCTCAAATTGGGGTTTGTCAATGCCTTGATTCAATCAAACATAGTTAATTATGTGCATTTTCATGAGATTTATGCAAGAATTGTTTGATGTTATGAATGATGCAAAATCTTGTGATTTAGCAAGGCTTTGAGGCATGTGTTTGGTTAATGATAGGTAATGAGGCAAGAAGGCAATAGAGCAAGAATTGGAGCAAGAAAGCTTGGGGATATAGCAAGCTTGGCAAGGAGGAAGAGACTTTGGGCATTGCCAACTCCAGGAAGAGCTGGCGTGTTCCTAGGTAACGCCAGGGCCTTGGAGAGGAGCTAGAAGAGCTTCGAGTACATTGTCACAACTTGGAGAAAGGCTGCGTGTTCCTTGGCAATGGAAGCAAGAAATGTGGGCCAAGGAAGTGATTTTGGGCGTTGCCAACTTGGGATGAACTAGAGTGTTTGATAAAAACGCTAGCAACAATGCCAAGGGCAAGAGTTTCGGCCAACTGGTGGACGAAATTGTGATCATCAACAATGGCTCCAAAGACTTGGTGCTCTCAAACATAAATCACACTTTGTCACAACTCCGCACAACTAACCAGCAAGTGTACTGGGTCATCCAAGTAATACCTTACGTGAGTAAGGATCGATTCCACAGAGATTGTTGGTATGAAGTAAGCTATGGTCATCTTGTAAATCCCAGTCAGGCGGATTCAACTATATTAAGAGATTATTAGGTTTTCGAATAATAATAATAAATATAAACAGAAAATAAAGATAGAGTTACTCATGTAATTCAATGATGGGAATTTCAGATAAGTGGTTGGAGGCGCTGTGTTCCTTCTGAATCTCTGCTTTCCTACTGCTTTTATCCAATCTTTGTCACTCCTTTCTATGGCAAGATGTATGTAGGGCATCACCGTTGTCAATGCCTACATCCCATTCTCTCAGTGAAAATGGTGCAAATGCTCTGTCACGGCACGGCTAATCATCTGTCAGTTCTCGATCATGTTGGAATAGAATCCCTTGATTCTTTTGCGTTAGTCAACACACCCAGAATCGCGAGTTTGAAGCTCGTCACAGTCATTCAATCCTGGAATCCTACTCGGAATACCACAGACAAGGTTAGACTTTTTGGATTTCCATGAATGCCGCCATCAATTCTAGCTTATACCACAAAGATTCTGATTAAGGAATCCAAGAGATATGCACCCGGTCTAAGGTAGAACGGAAGTGGTTGTCAATCACGCGTTCATAGGTGAGAATGATGATGAGTGTCACAGATCATCACATTCATCATGTTGAAGTGCAACGAATATCTTAGAATAAGAATAAGTCAAATTGAATATAAAATAGTAGTAATTGCATTAAAACTCGAGGTACAGCAGAGCTCCACACTCTTAATCTGTGGTGTGTAGAAACTCCACCGTTGAAAATACATAAGTGATGAAGGTCCAGGCATGGCCGAATGGCCAGCCCCCATGAAAGACCGAATGGTCAAAAGACTAGATAGTCAAAGACTTCTAATAAACTAGTAAAAAGTTCTATTTATACTAAATTAGCTACTAGGGTTTACAGAAGTAAGTAATTGATGCATAAATTCACTTCCGGGGCCCATTTGGTGTATGCTTGGGCTGAGCTTGATCTATCAACGAGCTGAGGCTTCTCTTGGAGTTGAACGCCAAGTTGTAACGTGTTTTGGGCGTTCAACTCTGGTTCGTGACGTGTTTCTGGCGTTTGACTCCAGAATGCAGCATGAAACTGGCGTTGACCGCCAGTTTACGTCATCTAATTACGAATAAAGTATGGACTTATATATATTGCTGGAAAGCTCTGAATGTCTACTTTTCAACGTTGTTGAAAGCGCACCATTTGAATTTCTGTAGCTCCAGAAAATCCATTTCGAGTGCAAGGAGGTCAGATTCCAACAGCATCAGCAGTCCTTTGTCAGCCTCCTATCAGAGTTTTGCTCAAGTCCCTCAATTTCAGCCAGAAAATACCTGAAATCACAGAAAAATACACAAACTCATAGTAAAGTCCAGAAATGTGAATTTAGCATAAAACATAATGAAAACATCCCTAAAAGTAACTAGATTATACTAAAAACTACCTAAAAATAATGCCAAAAAGCATATAAATTATCCGCTCATCACAACACCAAACTTAAATTGTTGCTTGTCCCCAAGCAAATGAAGATCAATTAGGATAAAAAGAAGAGAATATACTATAAATCCCAAAATATCAATGAATATTAATTCTAATTAGATGAGCGGGACTTGTAGCTTTTTGCTTCTGAACAGTTTTGGCATCTCAGTTTATCCTTTGAAGTTCAGAATGATTGGCATCCATAGGAACTCAGAATTCAGATATTGTTATTGATTCTCCTAGTTTAGTATGTTGATTCTTGAACACAGCTACTTTATGAGTCTTGGCCGTGGCCCTAAACATTTTGTTTTCCAGTATTACCACCGGATACATAAATGCCACAGACACATAACTGGGTGAACCTTTTCAGATTGTGACTCAGCTTTGCTAGAGTCCCCAGTTAGAGGTGTCCAGAGCTCTTAAGCACACTCTTTTTACTTTGGATCATGACTTTAACCACTCAGTCTCAAGCTTTTCACTTGGACCTGCATGCCACAAGCACGTGGTTAGGGACAACTTAATTTAGCCGCTTAGGCCTGGATTTTATTTCCTTGGGCCCTCCTATCCATTGATGCTCAAAGCCTTGGATCCTTTTTACCCTTGTCTTTTGGTTTTAAGGGCTATTGGCTTTTTCTGCTTGCTTCTTTTTTTTCGCCACTTTTTTTTCGCAAGCTTTTGATATTCACTGCTTTTTCTTGCTTCAAGAATCAATTTTATGATTTTTCAGATCATCAATAACATTTCGCTTTTTCATCATTCTTTCAAGAGCCAACAATTTTAACATTCATAAACAACAAGATAAAAAATATGCACTGTTTAAGCATTCATTCAGAAAACAAAAAGTATTGTCACCACATCAACATAATTAAACTAAATTCAAGGACAATTTTTGAAATTTATGTACTTCTTGTTCTTTTGAATTAAAAACACTTTTCATTTAAGAGAGGTGAAGGATTTATGGAATTTATTCATAGCTTTAAGACATAGTTACTACATACTAATGATCATGAAGTAGAGACACAAAACATAGATAAAAATGAAAAACAGAAAAAATAAGAACAAGGAATGAATCCACCTTAGTGGCGTTTTCTTCTTGAAGAACTAATGATGTCCTTGAGTTCTTCTATGTCTCTTCCTTGTCTTTATTGCTCCTCCCTCATTGCTCTTTGATCTTCTCTAATTTCATGGAGAATGATGGAGTGCTCTTGATGTTTCACCCTTAATTGATCTATATTGTAACTCAAATCTTCTAGAGAAGTGTTAAGTTGTTCCTAATAGTTTTTGGGAGGAAAGTGCATCCCTTGAGGCATCTCCAGGATTTCTTGGTGATGAGCTTCCTCATGCGTCTCTTGGGATCCATGAGTGGGCTCTCTTGTTTGCTCCATCCTTTTCTTAGTGATGGGCTTATCCTCCTCAATGGGATGTCTCCTTCTATGATGACTCCAGCTGAGTAACATAGATGGCAAATAAGATGAGGAAAATCTAACCTTGCCAAAGTAGAGGACTTATCGGCTATTTTGTAGAATTCAAGGGAGACAACTTCATGAATTTCTACTTCCTCTCCAGTCATGATGCTATAGATCTTGATGGCCCGATCCATAGTAACTTCAGATCGGTTGCTAGTGGGGATGATGAAGCGTTGAATGAACTCCAACCATCCTCTAGCCACAGGCTTGAGGTCCAGTCTTCTTAGTTGAACCGGCTTGCCTTTGGAATCTCTTTTCCATTGAGCTCCTTCCACACATATGTCCATAAGGACTTGGTCCAACCTTTGATTAAAGTTGACCCTTCTAGTGTAGGGGCATGCATCTCCTTGCATCATGGGCAAGTTGAATGCCAACCACACATTTTTTGGACTAAAATCTAAGTATTTCCCCCGAACCATTGTAAGATAATTCTTTGGGTTCGGGTTCTTACTTTGATCATGGTTCCTAGTGATCCATGCATTGGCATAGAACTCTTGAACCATTAAGATTCTGACTTGTTGGATGGGGTTGGTTAGAACTTCCCAACTTCTTCTTTGAATCTCATGTCGGATCTCCAAAAACTCATTTTTCTTAAGCTTGAAAGGGACCTCAGGGATCACCTTCTTCTTGGCCACAACATCATAGAAGTGGTCTTGATGGGCTTTGGAGATGAATCTTTCCATCTCCCATGACTCGGAGGTGGAAGCTTTTGTCTTCCTTTTCCCTTTTCTAGAGGATTCTCTGGCCTTAGGTGCCATCAATGGTTATGGAAAAACAAAAAAGCTATGCTTTTACCACACCAAACTTAGAATATTGCTCGCCCTCGAGCAAGAGAAGAAAGAAGAGAAGAAGAAGAAGAAGAAGAAGAAGAAAATATGGAGGAGCGGGGGAGAGGTGTATTCGGCCAAGAAGGAGAAGAGAGGTTTGTGTTGTGTGAAAATTAAGGAGAATGGAGGGGTTTATATAGTGAGGGGAGAGGGAGTAGGTTCGGCCATTTAGGGTGGGTTTGGGTGGGAAAGAAATTTTGAATTTTGAAGGTATGGGGGTTTATGGGGAAGAGTGAATGGATGTGAGTGGTGAAGGGGGTGATTGTGAAGAAAGATTGAGGTGATTGGTGATGGGTTTTGGGGAAGAGTGTTTATTGGAAAGAGAGGATGAATGTTGAGAAGAGGGGAGAATATGGTAGGTGGGGATCTTGTGGGGTCCACAGATCTTGAGATGATCCTGTAGGGTCCACAGATCCTGAGGTGTCAAGGATTTACATCCCTGCGCCAATTAGGCATGTAAAATGCCTTTGCATGCAATTCTGGTGTTTAAACGCCGAAGTGATGCATGTTCTGGGCGTTCAACGCCCATGTGCAGCATGTTTCTAGCATTAAACGCCAGTTCCATGCTTGTTTCTGGCGTTCAGCGCCAGCTCTTCTCAGGGTGCATTCCTGGCGTTTGAATGCCGGGATGTTGCTTGTTTCTGGCGTTCAATGCCAGATCCATGCTATGTTCTGGCGTTGAACGCCAGCCAGATGCTCCTTACTGGCGTTTAAACGCCAGTAAGTCCTTCCTCCAGGGTGAATTTTTCTTCTGCTATTTTTGATTCTGTTTTTAATTTTAATATTTTTTTCGTGACTCCACATGATTATGAACCTAATAAAAACATAAAAGAAAAATAAAAAAATAAAATTAGATAAATAAAAATTGGGTTGCCTCCCAATAAGTGCTTCTTTAATGTCAATAGCTTGACAGTGGGCTCTCATGGAGCCTCACAGGTGATCAGGTCAATGTTGTATAGTCCCAACACTAAATTTTTTTATTTTTATTTTATTTTACTTTATTTTATTTTATTTATTTTTTTATTAATAAAAGAAAAAAAAGGAAAGAAAACGAAAAAGGGGGGAGGGGTACGAACGAAAGACGAAAGAAAGAAGAAAAGAGATTTTTTTATTTTTATATAATAAAAATAAAATAAATAAAAAAAGAAAAAAAGTACGGCATAAAGGGGAGGGGGGAAGTAAATGAAAAGGAAAAGAGAAAAAAATAACGTATAGAAAAAAATAACGTAATGGAAAAAAAAAGAAAAAATTAACGTAAAAGAAAAAAAGAAAAAATAACGTAAAAAAGAAAAGAAATGCAAAATAAAAATTAATAATAAAATTAAAAAATATAATAAAAAAAATTATCTAATCTAAACAATCAAACAACGAATAGTTGTTAATCACTATCAATCTCCGGCAACGGTGCCAAAAATTTGGTGCGGATTTTATAACCCACAAACTAACCGGCAAGTGCACCGGGTCGTACCAAGTAATACCTTACGTGAGTAAGGGTCGATCCCACGAGGATTGATGGATCAAGCAACAATGGTTGATTAAATTACTTAGTTAGATAAACAAAATAGTATGTTGAGTGTTCAAAGAGCATTAAACAGCAACTCAGAATATCAAAAGAATAGACAAATAATTAAGTTGGGAATAAACTATGGAGAAGATAGTTAAGGCTTCAGAGTTATCTATTTTTCTAGATTAACTTCTCTTACTAACTATTTTAATCATGTAGAATTTAATTTATGGCAAACTATATGTGACTAGACCCTAATTCCTTAGACCTTTCTAGTCTCCTCTAGAATTCATTAACTGCCAATTCCTTGGTCAATTAATTCCAATTAGAGTGTGAAGTTCAAATTCCAGTTTATATGCCACAAAATTCTAATTACCCAAAAATAAGGGGATTATATGTCACGTATCCCGTTAAATCTAAATAATTAAAATTTAGGAGAAATTGTTTTCAAGCTGTTGTTCAAGTAAAGAGTTTTTCCAAGTTTTACAAGAACTCAAATAGAAATACTACTAGAAAACTAGTTATTACAGACGGATATTTCCGACGAATTTTATCCCACGGAAATACAGACAGAATTTCAGAGGAATTCTTTTGTCGAAAAACAAAAAATATGAATTAGCATAAATTACAGACGGAAAAGAGAATCCGTCGATAATTCTATCTGTAAAATTATTTTTTTTGTGAAAAATAATTACAGACGAATTTTCTGTCTGTAATTAAATAAACAAAGTGCTGCATTTTGTTAAATTATTACAGACGGATTTTCCGTCTGTAATTTAAAATTTTCCGACAGAAATATATTAGAATAAGGAGATGGTCACTTTACTCCCGAAAACTTCATTTCACTTTTTTTCACATCTCTGTGAGTTACTCCGTTGAACCCATATGCCTTCTCTCTCTCTCTCTCTCTCTCTCTCTCTCTCTCTCTCTCTCTCGCTCTCTCTCTCTCTCTCTCTCTCTCTCTCTCTCTCTCTCCATTGAAGCTCCATTGAAGATGTGATGTCCTCCACTGTCGCCGCCACCGCCGTGGCTACGGCTCGAGTCGCACAAGCTCCTTCCACTGCCGCTCTCAATGCGTTTGTTCCTTTCGTCGTCACACGAGTTCTCTCGGCCGTGCTCTTGTCTTACGAGCTCCCTCCACCACCGCTCTCGCGCTGCTTCTTCTCTCCTTGCCGGAGGTTTATCATCGTCTCTTCTTGTCGCTGTTAGTTCAGGTAGGCCTCCGCTTCCTTCTCGTCCCTAGCCCTAACCCTTCCATTGTGATTCTGTTCCGATTTCATTATCCCTAGCCCTAACCCTGTCCCTTCCCTATTTTTCTTAACCCTAATTCTCGTCCCTTAACCCTAATTTTCCGTTTGTTCTTTCTGGTTTAGAATTATGTTATGTGGATCGATTTTAATCCTAATTTATTTTTTTCAGGTCCGCTGAAGGTTACACCATTTATGGTCGAGTGAAGATCCCCAACAGTATGCTTTGTTTTTCTTTTTTGTCATTCTGATTTTTATTTTCTTACTTTTTAGTTAATTCAAAATCTAATTGTTGGATGGTGACTGATGCGAATAACCATTGCATTTGAATTGGCAGATTTTTTATATCTTGTTCAATAAACTTTAGATGAACTAAAGCTTTCAAATTTAATATGTAGATGCACTAAAGCACTTTAATATGTGAGATTGACTTTGAATTGTTGATGGGACTGGTAATGGTGCTTGGGGTCATATGTCAGTTCAAGTTGTTCATATTGTTTTGCAGTTCACACCAAAATCAAGTTTGATTTAGTCATTCAGAATTCATCTAATTTGAAGCTTTGGTTGGTCTATAGTATAAATTGTAATTTGAAATATTTAGAAAGATGGCTGTCAGTTAGCATCTCCGGTGTCATTTCATTTACTTAGGTGTATCTGATAATGTTAATTGAGTGGAATTCAGCAAGGTTTTGCTAGAGTTCATTGTGGTGTGCATCCATTCCTTTGTGTGCATCCATTCCTTGCATCCATTTCTTGTTAATGGTGTGCATAAATTTGTTTGCAGATTTAGGAACAAAAGACTATATAATTCCTGGAAAAGTGTCGAATGTCAAAGTCATACTCAATGGTGGTCAAAGAGTTACTTTTTTGAGGCCTAATGGATATTTCTCATTGTATCATTTAATTTACATCTTCATTTTAAACTCATTTCAATTTGCATGATAATTGCTATTGCAATAATACTTCAGGTCATGTTTAATTTGATCTCTCTTTGCTGTCCTGATATTGCTTTTGCAAAGTTATAGTTAATGATAGTATTTTATTGTTGAGCAACAAACTAGTTCCTTAACATGTTTGCTTTAAGCCACAATGTCCCAAATATTTCTTGATGGATGCTTCATGAGGTCTGAAAATTATAGCTTCTTTGATGAGTATGCAGGGCCAGGGGACAAGGCTGTTTGTGGCAACAAAACTAGGACGAATTCGAGTTTTCGAGTATCGCGAGCTCACTCTATCTCACACTCTCTGAACTCACTTTATCAATCTTACTCTCACAACTTTTGCAAACCATAGGAACAACATTATCAATCTTACTCTCACAACTTCAGGTAATTGACACTGCTATTTTGGGTGAGGGTGTAAAATTATAATCAAACTGAGTAAAATCATACCTAAGACTCATCTTTGATTTTTTCACCTCTATTTTTACCAAAGTCACACCTGCATTTAAATACTATCTCAATTCTGAGGACAAAAAATACAAACACATTAAAATGCATAAACCTGACATATATCACACTTTATTGAAATAGTTCACAGATAGTTGCTTTATATAGAGTTGTGCATTTAGGAGGAGAGGTTAATGCATTAATTTTCACTTAGGTAAGATCCTGTTGGATAGATATGACTTAAAGAATCTTCAATTGAAATGGTTGAAAGAACAGATGGGATTGGTAAGTCAAGAACCAGCACTATTTGCCACAAAAATAGCTGGCAACATCTTATTTGGAAAAGAAGGTGCTAACATGGATCAAATCATACAAGCTGCCAAGGCTGCAAATGCTCATTCCTTCATTGAAGGATTACCTGATGGTTATAATACTCAGGTGTGTCCACAACACGATTAATTGAGTAAGACTACACTTCAGTTCCTCATGATTAAGATATATACATTTTAGTCCTCAAAAGGGACTAGAGTGTTAAAACAAAAATCTTTCGGCAACTAAAGTGTAGATCTAAAACACTTTGATATTAAAAAATACGCATTCAAATTTAAAGCCTGATAGTTTGTTTCTAACACAGGTTGGAGAAGGTGGCACCCAACTTTCTAGAGGACAGAAGCAGAGAATTGCTATAGCTGATTGGGAGTAGCAAAGGTGGTTGAGAACGACATGTTTGTTTTGATGAACAAAGAATGAACATGTATGCTCTCTATGCTCCCATCCTTTTCATTCTCTCTTTCCCATTTGTTTAATTTTGATGATTGCTTGTTCCCTACTACAATTAAAAGGAAGCTAAGCTAAGCTAAGCTAAAATACTGTAAGTAATGCTTTATAATCTCTTTTTGACACTTTTTTGTTGGCATTATGCTTTATTTATTTATTTTTTTTTGCTATTGTAAAGATTAATTTTTTATTCAGAAATTGAATACTGCTGTCTGTACTTCACTTATGGATACTACTTTGGTGTGGAGTTGACTATTGATAACATCATAGCTGAGTACTTCTATGACAGATTCAATCTCAAGCTGCACACTACTGGGATCATTGCTGCCAGTTTCGGATTGGCGAATCTTTTCTCCAGGCCCGGTGGAGGGTTCATACTGCTTTGGACATAACTTCTTAGGTGATTTTACATATAATTGAAGAAGTTGAGAATGTATGAAGCTGAAAATCAGATTTATTGATTTTTTTAATTAGGATTTTTTGAAAATAAGATTTTTCTGCCAACATAAGCTGAAACAAGAACACTCTTAGTGGCAGTAGTTGTTGTTAGTAATAAAAAAGTAGTTGTTGTTGTTAAAAATAAAAAAATGTTTAATGTTTGATTATTTATTTCATCTCGAGAATGCAATGCACTATGTTGGGACTTTGGAAGATGGAACCAAGTTTGATTCTAGTAGGGATAAAGATCAACCTATAAAGTTCACTCTTAGTCAAGGTATTTATTAAAGCAAGTACTGCTTGTTTTTTTATGCCTTGTTTTTCTTGAACAATCAATACATGACTACATAAATTTTTGTCTGATGATAAAGAAGCTCAGTTTGTCATATAAGGATGCAATTTAAGTTTGAATTTTAGTTTACAATTTTTAATAGGTACATTTTGAAAAAGAATGAGAGTACGATTATGGCTTTGATAACATCTCTGTGGCTGACTTCATGGGTCCAGACTATGCTGCTTTCACCTGGCTACCTCAACCTCAGCCTCACACCAATTTCAAGCCTCATTCTTCCAATATCAGGTGGGTGTTTTTGGGTTTTGTTTTGTTCTTCAACTTTCTCTTTTGTTTCAAGTTTCAACCCAAGTTTAAAAGAAGGGAATTCTATGGATTTTTTTCCCGGATCATCACATAACTGCTTCATGATTGCAGCTTGGAAATGGAATACTCAGTGGATTTAATTGTGCTGGAAGGTGGCCCTTCAAAGCGATAATATCTCTTTTCTTCTAAAATCCTTCCTTCTAAACAGTTTAGCAACTATTATTCATAATTTGGCATTTTCATCATGTAATGATATTTAGAAATTTTGTATCATATGCAGCTTGGCCCTGGTCTTCTATTTGTTTTTATCAGTTGTGAGGGGAAACTGTAATGACTTGCATATTCTTCCTTTTCAATCTCTTTTGCTGTAATCTTCCTTTTCAATCTCGTTTTCACATGAAACTCGTATAACGCCATATGCAGATGATTCCATGTTATGTACTGTAATCCGCATGCAAATCAGTAAGAATATCCAGTTTCAATTATCAATCCATTAACAAAGTTCTCATTTTCCTCCTAAAGGGATCTGCAAACCAATATAATGGAATCATAGATTTTGTTCAAACAATTATCAAGGAAGAAGGACCTAGTGCACTTTTAAAGGTATGGATTTTTTGCTTTCTTGGACACACCAGCTTGAGTGGTAACTTTTAGCATGGTCCAAATTCTCACCAAATTATGAACTGTACCTTAACTACTCAGAGCAGGTTCAGAAAGCTATTGCCAAAATTGGTTTGCTGATCAGCCAAAATTGAATGCTATGAACTTGAACTTGAAATACTCATTGTTCAGTAGGTAGTTTAGAGCAAAGTTTTACAATAAAAGGAGATAATTAACAGAAGAGACATACTTACACTGTAGAGAGACCTGCTATTAAGAACATTAGACTCATCTTATTTTTACTTATTACGGTTAAGGGTGCTTTATTTTTTTAGCAGCAAAATGTTAAGAATGATCATTACTTTGCTTTGCATTTGAATGCGAAGATGTGTTTGTACATTATAATACTATTTGACAATGATTACTATTAGCATTATAGCAATAGTTGTTTGTTTTTTTACTATTAACTAGATTATATTTGAAACAGCCATGTTTATGGTGTGAGTTGAGATTTTGTTCACTATTGACTATGAACATATATTCTGGATTTTGTGCATTATTTTCATCATGGTATTACATTCTCGATCCTTTATTGGTCAACATTTAATTATTTTAATTTTTTCAGGTACTACTGTTTCAGCACATGAATGATCTGGTCTTAGAGAATATTTGTGACCGTGTGAGGAAAGCTAGGATGATGAAGAAGAAGCAGCAGCAGAAAGAGCAAGTGAAGTGAATTTTGCAGATGAGATAAGTGGAATTAACACAGGACCTCCTTCACCAACTTCATCTATTAATTATTAGAGCAGCGAAAATTGTTCAAATAAGTTAGGAAATTTAATAGGAGTTGCTTGCAATATAGGTCTTTTAATTTACTAGTATGAGGAAAATCATTTAGAGCCCTTTGGATACTCATTAACAACTTTTAATTTATTCAATAGACTTTGTTGATGTATGTTTGTTACTTATTATTATAGTTGATGTATCAATACACTTTGTTTATATTTTGAATTATATTGACTTGCTTGTTTATAGTAGTTTTTTTTAGTTTGATAATACGATGAATTTATTTATTTTTTGAAATATTATAAATATTTGAATACAAATTAGATAAAAATTTGTATTAAATTTATATTTATTTTGTGTGAAAACAAGTTTATTTTGTAATTGGAAAAATAAAAAAATTCTATTTTACCTTACTAACGGATTTACAGATGGATTTTCTGTCTGTAATCAGAGTGTGAGATGATTTTTCAAAGTTCAAATTATAGACGGAAAATTTGTCGAAAAATCCGTCTATAATTACAGACGGAAAATCCGTTTGAAAATCCGTTTGTAATTATAGACAGAAATCTGTCGGAAAATCCGTCTATAATTACAGAGGGAAAATCTGTCTAAAAATTCGTCTGTAATTACAGACGGAAAATCTATCGGAAAATCCATCTGTAATTACAGCCGAAAAATCCGTCGGAAAGTTCGTCGCCTTCGGGAAATGGATAGAGAATTTACAGAGGAAAAATCCGTCGGTAACTAGTAAAAATCTGTCTGTAATTTTTTGACGAAAAAAATCCGTCGGTAAATAATTTCCGACAGGGCTTTTACAGAGGGACAAAATCCGTCGGTAATTTCATCGGTAACCAAAAATCCGTCTATAATAAAGACTAAATCTGTCTGTAAATCTGTCTGTATTAATCCATTTTCTAGTTGTGAAAGAGGGTTATACTTCCGTTCCACCCAAATTCATAAAATAAAGTGCGAAAACAATTCTTAAATTATAAATCCATGCATAAATTAAAATAGAAAAAGCAATAAAATCAATTCATACAAATAGACAGAGCTCATAACCTTAACAATGAAGGATTAGTTGCTCATGGTTCAGAGAAGAAAACTAGGATTGTAAATTGGAATGGAATAATGTTGTGTTGGAATCACCCTGTTGGCATTCCTTTTATAATTAATCCTAATTAATTTAAAATATATCTAAAACTAAAATAATATCTTTTCCTAAAAGATTTGAATTTAAATTCGAATTAATTAACAAGTCTTCAGCTGATGGGTCGGGACCACTTGTTTTGTCCATTCTGCAGCTTCTAATCTGTGTTTTCTGGGATGAAAACTGGGTCAAAACAGCCCAGAGATCGCCCCCAGCATTTTTTTGCATTTTTTACACGTGGCGCACGCGTACGCGTTAGTCACGCGTATGCGTTAGTCACGCGTACGCGTCGATCACGCGCACGCGTCGCGGTACAAATCCTCAAATCACGTGTACGCGTCAACCACGTGTACGCGTCAACCACGCGCACGCGTCGCCATGGAAAGCTCCAAATCACGCGTACGCGTCAGTCACGTGTACGCATCAGTCACGCGTACGCGTCGCTCCTCGCTGCCATCTCCTTTTGTTCTTGTGATGCAGAAACTCCATCAAATCCAGTCGAATGCTACCTAAAATAAATAAAATTGCAAAAGACTCAAAGTAGCATCCATATTGGCTAAAAGATAATTAATTCTTTATTAAACTCAACAAATTAGATGCAAATTCACTAGGAAAAGATAGGAAAGATGCTCACGCATCACCAATCACCTGTCCCGGATAGAACCAGTAGCAGGAGCATCCCTCCCTCCTACTAAGATCTCTGAAATATTTCTGGATGAGCAACTCTTTGCCATTTAGGAAGTACCGTGGTTTGCAGACATTGCAAACTATAAAGCTGTGAGATTCATACTCAAAGAGTACAATAGGCAGCAAACAAAAAAAATTGGTTTCTGATGCAAAGTATTACTTGTGGGATGAACCATATCTCTTTAAGAGATGTGCAGAAGGAATAATCCGTAGATGTGTGCCTAGAGAAGAGGCACAGAAGATCCTATGGCATTGCCATGGATCACAATATGGAGGACATTTCGGAGGTGAATGAACAGCCACAAAGGTTTTCCAATGTGGCTTCTACTGGCCTACTCTCTATAGAGACTCCCGAGAGTTTGTACATAATTGTGATAGTTACCAGAGAGCTGGTAATCTGCCTCATGCTTATGACATGCCTCAGCAAGGGATCTTAGAGATTGAGTTGTTTGATGTATGGGGTATTGACTTTATGGGGCCTTTCCTGCCATCATACTCAAAGACTTATATTCTGGTGGCAGTAGACTATGTATCTAAGTGGGTAGAGGCAATTGCAACACCTACTAATGATACTAAGATAGTGATAAAGTTCCTCGAGAAGCATATCTTCAGCCGGTTCGGTGTCCCTAGGGTACTGATCAGTGATGGAGGCACTCATTTCTGCAATAAACAGCTTGACTCTGCTCTGATCCGATATGGAATTAACCACAAAGTGGGCAACTCCATATCACCCATAGAAAAAAGAGCAGGCTGAAGTCTCAAATAGGGAACTAAAATAAATCCTAGAATGGGACTGTAAATACCCGTAGAAGGGATTGGGCAAGAAGTCTGGATGATGCCTTGTGGGCATACAGAACTGCATTCAAAACTCCTATAGGGACCTCTCCATACCAGCTTGTGTATGGAAAGGCCTGTCATCTTCCAGTGGAATTGGAACACAAGGCCTACTGGGCAACCAGGTTCCTAAACCTTGATGCTAAGGTAGCAGTAGAGAAAAGATTACTCCAGTTGAATGAGCTAGAGGAGTTCAGACTCAATGCTTTCGAAAATGCTAAAATTTACAAGGAGAAAGCAAAAAGGTGGCATGACAGAAATCTGTCATCTAGAGTCTTTGAGCCAGGATAGAAGGTTCTGCTGTTTAACTCTAGGCTCAGATTATTCCCTCGGAAATTAAAATCCCAGTAGAAGGGACCATATGTGATTACAAGTGTGTCACCGTATGGATATGTAGAGCTTCAGGATATTGACTCTGACAAAAAGTTCATTGTTAATGGATAGAGAGTCAAGCATTATCTTGAAGGTAGTGTTGAGCAAGAATGCTCAAGATTGAGACTAAAGTCCAACTAAAGACAGTAAAGAAGCACTTGCTGGGAGGCAACCCAGCCATTAGCAAAAATTAGATGTTTATAACAATTATAGAGTTTATTTAATTTTGTTATTCATGTTTGTTAATACATTTCGGTAAATAATACAGAGAAATGAAGGTTCAGAACATAAAGCAGAGGAATCACAGAGAAAAAGAGCTCACTGGCATTAAAACGACTGTAAAGAGGCATTTTGGGTGTTAAACGCCAGAATGGCTATCATTATGGGCGTTTAGTGCCAGTAAAGGTATCATTCTGGGTGTTAAATGCCAGAATGGGCAGTATTCTGGGCATTTAATGCCAGAAATAGCAGCATCCTAGGCATTCAGAAAAACGCCCAAAATGGCTACCAGATGGGGGTTAAACACCAGAATGGCTATCATTTTGGGCGTTTGACACCAAAATAGCAAGGGGGAGGTAATTTCGTTTCCAATTCAATTTTTTTCGAATTTTCATGTTTTAATTCATAATTTTTTGCATAAAATGTTACAAATATTCATCTTTCAACTTCCATTTCCAAAAATTAATAATTTCTTTTTAATTCTTTTTCAATTCTTTTCAATTCTTTTTCAAAACATTTTGAAAACTCATTTATCTTTCCAATTTCTTTCCAAATCTTTTTAATTCATCCATATTATCTTTTAATTCTTATATGCATTAACAAAAATTCAGATTTTACTTCCTCATATCTTTTTCATCTCTTTTAAATTTTAAAATCTTATCTTTTTCATATCATGTTTATCTTTTATCAATCATATGTTTCTATCTTATCTTTTTCTAAAAATTTGAAACCCATTCCCCCCTCCCTTTTAAATACACATTCGGCCATCCTCCTTGACCCCTTATTCGAATCTTTCTCTCCCTTTATTCCTCTTTTTTCTTTTCTTTTGCTTGAGGACAAGCAAACCTTTAAGTTTGGTGTGATTTTCTGTGATCACTGAGCTAAAATAGACCGAGATCATGGCCTCTAAAGGAAAGCAAACCACTCCAAGAGGCAAGAAAGAAAAATATCCAAAACTACCTTAGATACATGAGAGGTTCTACACCAAAGAACATGCAGACCATTACCTCAAAATTGCATGCAGAATATCAGTGATCCCAGAAGTTAAGTTCAATTTGAAAGAAGACGAATACCCGGAGATCCAAGAGCAGATTCAAAACAGGGGCTGGGAAGTCCTAGCTAATATTGAGATACATGTTGGAAGAAACATGATCTAGGAATTCTATGCAAATTTGTGGATAACGGATAAGTAAAGAATAGAGGGAACTACTTTCTACTCCTTTCAGACTATGGTTAGAGGGAAGGTTATTTACTTCCACCTTGAAAAAGTAAGAGAAGTCCTCAAACTTCCTCAACTACAAGGTGATCCAGAATCCTTTAATAGGAGAATGGCTAAAGATAAAAAGCTGGATCAAGTTCTAGAGGATATATGCCTCCCTGGAACCGAGTGGATAACCAATTCAAAAGGTGTTCCAAACCAACTGAAGAGAGGAGATCTCAAACTAGTTGCTAGGGACTGGCTGGATTTCATTGGGCGTTCTATACTTCCCACCAGTAACCGCTCTGAAGTCACTGTCAAAAGGGCAGTGATGATTCACTGTATTATGCTAGGAAAAGAAGTGGAGGTTCATCAGCTGATTCCTTGTGAAATTTACATATTTTCAAACAAGGAATTCACTGAGGCCAAATTGGCTTACCCAAGCTTGATTAGTCTGTTATGTAAAGATGCGGGGGTAAAGATAGGTGTGAATGAGTATATCCTAGTTGAACGCCCAATCACCAAAAAGGTAATGGATGGACCTCAAGTTCAAGACAACCCCATCAAGAGGAGGGCGCATGAGCTCCTCCCAGAAATTCCTCAATTTGACTATTGGGCCCGCTCAGAAGCATCTATCACCAAGCTGCAAGAAGCTATGGATCAACTCAAAGAAGAGCAGCAGAATCAAAACAACATGCTCTGCAAACTGCTCAAAGAATAAGAGAAGCAAGGGCATGAGATACAGAAGCTAAAGCGCCAGAAGCTGTCCCTTGAAGAGCCAGCCATCCCACAGATTGAAGGAGCACCTCTCTCTCAAAATTAAGGTTGTTGAGTCCAAACTTTGTGATAACTTTTGTTATTAGAGACCTATTTTAAAAGTTACATGAGCACTAGTATTAGAGTCGTTTATTTTTTTATTATTATTCCATAAGTATTAGTAGCATTTAAATTTCCATTTTAATTCTCTGTTATTTTAATAAAATTCGAATTGCATGAGTAGTACTTTATTTTTATTTTTTTTCAATTTGGCTATAATTTACTCTTCTTATCATCATTAAACATGAATAAAACTGTAGATTTTTTTTAGAAGAGTAAGGGTGCAAACATTTCGAGTATATAATAAGAAAAATTCAAATTAATTATATGTGGTGGCATTACTTAAGCTCTTTGAATGAATGCATAAACAGTGCATATTTTTTTATATACTGAAATTTAAGTAATGTTTGGCTCTTGAAAGAATGAAGTAAACAGAAAGATGTTATTGATAATCTGAAATATCATAAAATTGATTCTTGAAGCAAGAAAAAGCAGTATTCAAAAAAAAGAAGTGAAAGAAAAAGAAAGAGCAAGCAGAAAAAGCCAATAACCCTTTAAACAAAAAGGCAAGGGTGAAATGGATCCAAGGCTTTGAGTATCAATGGATAGGAGGGCCCAAAGGAACAAAATCCTAGCCTAAGCGGCTAAATCAAGTTGTCCCTAACCATGTGCTTGTGTCATAAAGGTCCAAGTGAAAAGCTTAGATTGAGTGGTTAAAGTCGTGATCCAAAGCAAAAAAGTGTGCTTAAGAACTCTGGCACCTCTAACTGGGGACTCTAGCAAAGCTGAGTCACAATCTGAAAAGGTTCCCCCAGTTATATGTCCGTGGCATTTATGTATCCGGTGGTAATACTGGAAAACAAAATGCTAAGGGTCACAAGCAAGACTCAAGGAAGCTGTGTTCAAGAATCAATCAAAGTTAAACTAGGAAAATCAATAACCTCATCTGCATGCTGAGTTTTAAAAGAAGCCAATCGTTCTGAGTTTCAGAGGATAAAGTGAGATGCCAAAACTATTCAGAAGCAAAAAGGCTATCAGCCCTGCTCATCTAATTTGAATTTGAGCTTCATTAAAGACTCTGAGATTTTATTACACCATAATCTTCTTTTTATCCTATTTTATTTGTCTAGTTGCTTGGGGACAAGCAACAGTTTAATTTTGGTGTTGTGATGAGTGGATATTTTATACGCTTTTTGGTAGTGTTTTCATATAGTTTTTAGCATGTTTTGTTCACTTTTTATTATATTTTTATTAATTTTAATTCAAAAATCACATTTCTAGACTTTACTATGAGTTTGTGTCTTTTTCTATAATTTCAGGTATTTTCTGGCTGAAATTGAGGGACCTGAGCAATTATCTGATTCAGAGGCTGAGAAAGGACTACAGATGTTGTTAGATTCTGACCTCCCTGCACTCAAATGCATTTTTCTGGAGCTACAAAAATTCAATTGGTGCAATCTCAATTGGGCTGAAAATCTAACATCTTGGACTTTCCAGTAATGTATAATAGTCCATACTTTGCCTGAGATTTGATGGTCCAAACTAGCGTTTAAACGCCAGCTAAAGGAATTGGCACCAGAGCTGGAGTTAAACGCACAAATTGGCACCCAAGCTGGCGTTTAACTCCAAGAATGGCCTATGCATGTGAAAGCTTCAAAGCTCAGTCCAAACACTCACCAAGTGGGTCCCGGAAGTGGATTTCTACACTATCTGCACTTAATTACTCATTTTCTATAAACCTAGGTTACTGATTTAGTATAAAAACTACTTTTAGAGATTCAATTGAGGACTTATGACATTTTACATCTCATATTGTATCTTCTACGGCATGAGTCTCTAAACCCCATAGGTAGGGGTGAGGAGCTCTGCTGTGTTTCAATGGATTAATGCAATTACTATTGTTTTCTATTCAATCACGCTTGTTTCTGTTCTAAGATATTCACTCGTACTTTAATATGAAGAATGTAATGATCCATGACACTCATTATCATTCTCAAATTTATGAACGCGTACTTGACAACCACTTCCGTTCTATCTGAGCTCAACGTAGTCATTGGGCGACAGCTTGAGTGTGCATCTCTTGGGGTTCTAATCCATGAGTTTGACCTGCATCTCCTGACAACAAAGCATTAAAACTCATGAGATCAAAACCTTCGTGGTAGAGGCTAGAACCAAGTGAGAACCGACAGATGATTAGCCATGCGGTAGCTATGCCTGGTATTTTTCATCCGAGACGAGAGATCCGATAGTTGATTAGCCGTACAGAAACCATACCTGGACCATTTTCATTGAGAGGATGGATGGTAGCCATTGACAATGGTGATCCACCAACATATAGCTTGCCATAGATGGAACCATGCGTGTTTGGAGAAGAAGACAGTAGGAAAGCAAAAATTCAGAAAACAGAGCATCTCTAAACCTCAACCTGTTCTCCATTACTGAACAAAAAGTATAACTAATTTCATGCTCTTTCACTTTTTACAAACAAAATCATTTTTATTACTAATATCCTAACTAAGAGTTACAGGATAACCATAGCTTGCTTCAAGCTGGCAATCTCCGTGGGATCGACCCTTACTCACGTAAGGTATTACTTGGACGACCCAGTGCACTTGTTAGTTAGTTGTACCAGAGTTGTGAAAGTGTGAATCACAATTCCGTGCACCAAGCTCCATAATCAAATAAGGCATTCAAAGTTTTACCAGCCATCTCACAATTACCTTTAATCAGTGTCTTTGACCCCTCAACGCCTACTGAAGAGGTAGTGTATACTCTCCCCGGTTGCTGTACCCTGCCAGTCTCATACCTCTTCTTCTCCGGGCAATTATTGGCCAAGTGTCCAGGCTGTCCACAGGAATAACATACTCTAGTCCTAAACCTACATGGTCCTGAATGGTACTTCCCGCATCTGTGACAACTCAAGTCCTGCTGTGGTTACTTCCCTTGTCTTTTTCCTTGATTAGCATTGGCCTCCTGAAGTTGCTTTGCCCCTGATTGTTCTGAGGGACAAAGCTGCCACGCTTGAACTGTCTGCCCCTAGGTGCATAATTTCTCCCCGAAGTTCTCTGGAAAGGCATCCTCATGCTTCCCTTTTCTGTTGCAGCCTTTCTCATACATTCCTCAGCCAGCCTGCTCTTATTCACAAGTTCAGAGAACACCCAGATCTCCATAGGTGCTACAAAACTCTGAATGTCACTCCAAATACCTTCTTCATTCTTAATGCATCTCCACTCAGCAAAGTCCTTAGGAGCTTGATGAGCAGATAATTTATACGCTTTTTGGCACTATTTTTAGTATGTTTTTAGTACATTTTAGTTAGTTTTTAGTATGTTTTAATTAGTTTTTATTTAAAATTCACTTCTCTGAGCTTTACTATGAGTTTGTGTATTTTTCTGTGATTTCAGGTAATTTCTGGCTAAAATTGAGGGACCTGAGCAAAAATCTGATTCAAAGGCTGAAAAAGGACTGCAGATGCTGTTGGATTCTGATCTCCCTGCACTCAAAGTGGATTTTCTAGAGCTACAGAATCCCAATTGGTGCGCTCTTAATTGCGTTGGAAAGTAGACATCCTGGGCTTTCCAGCAATGCATAATAGTCCATACTTTGTCCGAGATTTGATGGCCCAAATCGGCGTTGCAAATCAGCTTCAGAATTCCCGGCGTTTAACGCCAGAACTGGCACAAAAATTGGAGTTAAACGCCCAAACTGGCATAAAAGCTGGCGTTTAACTCCAGAAAAAGTATCTACACATAAAATCTTCAATGCTCAGCCCAAGCACACACCAAGTGGACCCCGGAAGTGGATTTTTACGTCATTTACTCATTTCTGTATACCCTAGGTTACTAGTTCACTATTAATAGGACCTTTTGATATTGTATCTGGATCGGATGACACTTTACACGTTTCTCATTGTATCTTCTACAGCATGAGTCTCTAAACCCCATGGTTGGGGGTGAGGAGCTCTGCTGTGTCTTGATGGATTAATGCAATTACTACTATTTTTCATTCAATCACGCTTGCTTCTATTCTAAGATATCACTTGTTCCTAAACTTGATGAATATGATGATCCGTGACACTCATCATCATTCTCACCTATGAACGTGTTCCTGACAACCACCTCTGTTCTACCTTAGATTGAGTAGATATCTCTTGGGTTCCTTAATCAGAATCTTCGTGGTATAAGCTAGAATTGATGGCGGCATTCAAGAGAATCCGGAAGGTCTAAACCTTGTCTGTGGTATTCTGAGTAGGATCCAAGGATTGAATGACTGTGACGAGTGGTGGACGAAATTGTGATTCAATTGTTATTCCATTTTGCAAAATTCATTGCTTTTCATTCCCTGGTAATGGCGCCAAAAAACATGATGCCAATACCATAGTTCACAACTCCGTTCAACTAACCAGCAAGTGTACTGGGTCGTCCAAGTAATAAACCTTACGTGAGTAAGGGTCGATCCCACAGAGATTGTTGGTATGAAGCAAGCTATGGTCACCTTGTAAATCTCAGTTAGGCAGATTAAACTGGTTTATGGGTTTTCGAAAATTAATAATAATTGGAAAATAAAAGGGATAGAAATACTTATGTAAATCAATAGTGATAATTTCAGATAAGTGTATGGAGATGCTGTGCTCCTCTTGAATCTCTACTTTCCTATTACAGTCATCCAATTCTTCCTACTCCTTTCCATGGCAAGCTGTATGTAGGGCATCACCGTTGTCAATGGCTACATCCCATCCTCTTAGTGAAAACGTTCCTATGCTCTGTCACAGCACGGCTAATCATCTGTCAGTTCTCAATCAGGTTGGAATAGAATCCCTTGATTCTTTTGCGCTTGTCATCACGCCCAGCCTTCAGGAGTTTGAAGCTCGTCACAGTCATTCAATCCCAGAATCCTACTCGGAATACCACAGACAAGGTTTAGACTTTCCGGATCCTCATGAATGCCGCCATCTATCTAGCTTATACCACGAAGATTCTGTTGGGGAATCTAAGAGATATGCGCCCGGCCAAGAGTAGAACGGAAGTGGTTGTCAGTCATGCGCGTTCATAGGTGAGAATGATGATGAGTGTCACGGATCATCACATTCATCAAAGTTAAGTGTAACGTATATCTTGGAATAAGAATAGAAGAGAATTGAATAGAAAGTAATAATAATTGTATTGAAACTTGAGGTACAGCAGAGCTCCACACCCTTAATCTATGGTGTGCAGAAACTCCACTGTTGAAAATACATAAGTAAAAGGTTCAGGCATGGCCGAATGGCCAGCCCCCTTGAGTGATCAAGAGACCGAATAATCAAAGGCTAAACAGTCAAGAGATTAAACTGTCAAAAGATGTCTAATACAATAGTAACTTATCCTATTTATACTAGACTAGCTACTAGGGTTTACATAAGTAAGTAATTGATGCATAAATCCACTTCCGGGGCCCACTTGGTGTATGCTTGGGCTGAGCTTGATCTATCCACGAGATGAGGCTTTTCTTGGAGTTGAACTCCAAGTTATGACGTGTTTTGGGCGTTCAACTCCGGATCATGACGTTTTTCTGGCGTTTAACTCCAGACAGTAGCATGTACTTGGCGTTCAACGCCAAGTTACGTCGTCAATTTCCGAATGAAGTATGAACTATTATATATTGCTGGAAAGCTCTGGATGTCTACTTTCCAACTCCGTTGAGAGCGCGCCAATTGGAGTTCTGTAGCACCAGAAAATCCATTTCGAGTGTAGGGAGGTCAGATTCCAACAGCATCAGCAGTCCTTTTGTCAGCCTTTTTCAGAGTTTTGCTCAAGTCCCTCAATTTCAGCCAGAATTTACCTGAAATCACAGAAAAATACACAAACTCATAGTAAAGTCCAGAAATGTGAATTTAACATAAAAACTAATGAAAACATCCCTAAAAGTAGCTCAAACTTACTAAAAACTATCTAAAAACAATGCCAAAAAGCGTATAAATTATCCGCTCATCACAACACCAAACTTAAATTGTTGCTTGTTCCCAAGAAACTTAAAATCAAATAGGATAAAAGAAGAGAATATACTATAAATTTCGAATTATCAATGAATATTAATTATAATTAGATGAGCGGGACTTGTAGCTTTTTGCCTCTGAACAGTTTTGGCATCTCACTTTTTCCTTTGAAGTTCAGAGTGATTGGCGTCTCTGGCAACTTAGAATTTTGGATAGTGTTATTGACTTTCCTAGTTAAGCATGTTGATTCTTGAACACAGCTACTTATGAGTCTTGGCCGTGGCCCTAAGCACTTTGTTTTCCAGTATTACCACCGGATACATAAATGCCACAGACACATAACTGGGTGAACCTTTTCAGATTGTGACTTAGCTTTGCTAAAGTCCCCAGTTAGTGGTGTCCAGAGCTCTTAAGCACACTCTTTTTGCTTTGGATCAAAACTTTAACCACTCAGTCTCAAGCTTTTCACTTGGACCTTCATGACACAAGCACATGGTTAGGGACAGCTTGATTTAGCCGCTTATGCCTGGATTTAATTTCCTTGGGCCCTCCTATCCATTGATGCTCAAAGCCTTGGACCCTTTTTACCCTTGCCTTTTGGTTTTAAGGGCTATTGGCTTTTTCTGCTTGCTTTTTCTTTTTCTTTCTATTTTTTTTTCGCCAAATTTTTTTTTTCGCACAAGCTTTCTTTTTCACTGCTTTTTCTTGCTTCAAGAATCAATTTCATGATTTTTTTCAGATCATCAATAACATTTCTCTTTGTTCATCATTCTTTCAAGAGCCAACAATTTTTAACAATCATAAACAACAAGATTAAAAGACATATGCACTGTTCAATCATTCATTTAGAAAACAAAAAGTATTGTCACCACATCAATATAATTAAATTAAATTCAAGGATAAATTCGAAATTCATGTACTTCTTGTTCTTTTGAATTAAAACATTTTTCATTTAAGAGAGGTGAAGGACTAATGGATTTTATTCATAGCTTTAAGGCATGGTTACATACTAGTGATCATGAAGTAGAGACACAAAACATAGATAAACACAACATTAAAAACCGAAAACAAAAAGAAATAAAGAACAAGGAATGAATCCACCTTTAGTGGCGTCTTCTTCTTGAAGGACCAACAATGTCCTTAAGCTCTTCTATGTCCCTTCCTTGCCTTTGTTGCTCCTCCCTCATTGCTCTTTGATCTTCTCTTATTTCTTGGAGAATGATGGAGTGCTCATGATGTTCCACCCTTAATTGTTCCACATTGTGGCTCAAATCTTCTAAGGAGGTGTTGAGTTGCTCCCAATAGTTGTTGGGAGGAAAGTGCATCCCTTGAGGCATCTCAGGGATTTCTTGATGATGAGCTTCCTCATGCATCTCTTGAGAACCGTGCATGGTCTCTCTTGCTTGCTCCATCCTCTTCTTGGTGATGGGCTTATCCTCTTCAATGGGGATATCTCCTTCTATGATAACTCCGGCTGAGTAACACAGATGGCAAATAAGGTGAGGGAAGGCTAGCCGTGCCATGGGTGAGGGCTTGTCGGCTATTTTGTAGAGTTCATTGGAGATGACCTCATGAACTTCTACTTCCTCTCCAATCATGATGCTGTGAATCATGATGGCCCGATCCACAGTAACTTCAGATCGGTTGCTAGTAGGAATGATGGAGCGTTGGATGAACTCCAACCATCCTCTAGCCACAGGCTTGAGATCCAGTCTTCTTAGTTGAACTGGCTTGCCTTTGGAGTCTATTCTCCATTAGGCTCCTTCCACACATATGTCCATTAGGACTTGGTCCAACCTTTGATTAAAGTTGACCCTTCTAGTGTAGGGGCGTTCATCTCCTTGCATCATGGGCAAGTGAAACGCCAACCTCACATTTTCCGGACTAAAATCTAAGTATTTCCCCCGAACCATTGTGAGGTAGTTCTTTGGATTCGGGTTCATACTTTGATCATGGTTCCTAGTGATCCATGCATTGGCATAGAACTCTTGAACCATTAAGATTCTGACTTGTTGCATGGGGTTGGTTAAGACTTCCCAACCTCTTCTTTGGATCTCATGTCAGATCTCCGGATACTCATTCTTTTTGAGCTTGAAAGGGACCTCGGGGATCACCTTCTTCTTTGCCACAACATCATAAAAGTGGTCTTGATGGCTCTTAGAGATGAATCTTTCCATCTCCCATGACTCGGAGGTGGAAGCTTTTGTCTTCCCTTTTCCTTTTCTAGAGGATACTCCGGCCTTTGGTGCCATTGATGGTAATGGAAAAACAAAAAGCTTATGCTTTTACCACACCAAACTTAAAATATTGCTCGCCCTCGAGCAAGAGAAGAAAGAAGAGAAGAAGAAGAAGAAGAAATATGGTAGAGAGGGAGAGAGGTAGGTTCGGCTAAGTGGGAGAAGAGGGGTTTGTGTTGTGTGAAAATGAAGGAGAATGGAAGGGTATTTATAGGGAGAGGGGAGGGTGTATGTTTGGCCATTTTGGGTGGGAATGGGTGGGAAATTGAATTTGAATTTTATGAAGGTAGGTGGGGTTTATGGGGAAGAGTGGGTTGATGTGAGTGGTGAATGGGGCAATTGGAAAGAGGAATTGAGGTGATTGGTGAGGAGTGTTGGGAAGTGTGACATGGGGAGTAGGAAAGTGTGATTAGGATTAGGAGAGTGTAATTAGGGAATATGGTAGGTGGGCATCCTGTGGGGTCCACAGATCCTGAGGTGATCCTGTGGGATCCACAGGATCCTGAGGTGTCAAAGAATTCCATCCCTGCACCAAATAGGCATGTAAAATGCCTTTGCACACCATTCTGGCGTTTAAACGCCCATTGGTGCACGTTCTGGGCGTTCAACGCCCATGTAAAGCATGTTTCTGGCGTTGAACGCCAGTTTCATGCTTGTTACTGGCGTTCAGCGCTAGCTTTTCTTCTCTGGGCACATTCCTGGCGTTCAGCGCCAGAATGTTGCTTGTTTCTGGCATTCAGCGCCAGAATGGTGCTCTGTTTTGGCGTTGAACGCCGGCCAGATGCATCTTACTGGCGTTGAACGCCAGCCTGTGCGTCCTCCAAGATGAAAAATATTTTTCTTCTGTTTTTGACTCTGTTTTTAATTTTTATGATTTTTTTCGTGACTCCTCATGATCATGTACCTAATAAAACACAAAATAACAATAAAATAAAAATTAGATAATTAAAATTGGGTTGTCTCCCAACAAGCGCTTCTTTAATGTCAATAGCTTGACAGTGGCTCTCATGGAGCCACAAGGTGATCAGGTCAATGTTAGTGTAGTCCCAACACCAAACTTAGAGTTTGGACATGGGGTCTTAACACCAAACTTAGAGTTTGGTTGTGGCCTCACAACACCAAACTTAGAGTTTGACTGTGTGGGCTCTTCTTGACTCTGAACTAAGAGAAGCTCTTCATCCTTACTCTCTTTTGTCACAGAGGGATGGTCATGTGCCTTAAACACAAGGTAGTCCCCATTCAATTGAAGGACTAACTCACCTCTGTTGACATCTATCACAGCTTCTGCTGTGGCTAGGAAAGGTCTTCCAAGGATGATGCAATCATCCTCTTCCTTCCTAGTGTCTAAGATTATGAAATCAGCAGGGATGTAAAGGCCTTCAACCTTTACTAACACGTCCTCTACTATTCCATAAGCTTGTCTCAATGACTTATCTGCCAATTGTAATGAGAACAAGGCAGGTTGTACCTCAATGATCCCTAGCTTCTCCATTACAGAGAGTGGCATAAGATTTATCCCTGACCCTAGATCACATAGAGCTTTTTCAAAGCTCATGGTGCCTATGGTACAAGGTATTAGGAACTTGCCAGGATCTTGTTTCTTTTGAGGTAAAGTTTTCTGAATCCAAGTATCTAGTTCACTAATGAGCAAGGGAGGTTCACTTTCCCAAGTCTCATTACCAAACAACTTGGCATTCAGCTTCATGATAACTCCTAAGTATTGAGCAATTTGCTCTCCAGTCACATCTTCATCCTCTTCAGAGGATGAATAGTCTTCAGAGCTCATGAATGGCAGAAGGAGATTTAATGGAATCTCTATGGTCTCTATATGAGCCTCAGATTCCTTTGGATCCTTAATAGGAAACTCCTTCTTGCTTGAGGGACGTCCCAGGAGGTCTTCCTCACTAGGATTTTTGTCCTCCTCTTCCCTTGTGCATTCGGCCATATTGACTAAATCAATGGCCTTGCACTCTCCTTTTGGATTCTCTTCTGTATTACTTGGGAGAATACTGGGAGGAGTTTCAATGACTTTCTTACTCAGCTGGCCCACTTGTGCCTCCAAATTTCTAATGTAGGATCTTGTTTCATTCATGAAATTGAAAGTGGCCTTTGACAGATCAGAGACTATATTGGCTAAATTAGAAGTGTTTTGTTCAGAATTCTCTGTCTGTTGCTGAGAAGATGATGGATATGGCTTGCTATTGCTCAGCCTATTGCGTCCACCATTGTTAAAGCCTTGTTGAGGCTTTTGTTGATCCTTCCAGGAGAAATTTGGATGATTTCTTCATGATAGATTATAGGTGTTTCCATATGGTTCACCCATGTAATTAACCTCTGCCATGGCAGGGTTCTCAGGATCATAAGCTTCTTCAGAAGCTGCCTCTCTAGTACTGTTGGATGCATGTTGCAATCTATTCAGATTTTGAGAGATCATGTTGACCTGTTGAGTCAACACTTTATTCTGAGCCAAGATGGCATTCAGAGCATCAATTTCAAGAACTCCTTTCTTCTGAGGTATCCCATTATTCACGAAATTCCTGTCAGAGGTATACATGAATTGGTTGTTTGCAACCATGTCAATGAGTTCTTGAGCCTCTTCAGGCGTTTTCTTCAGGTGAATAGATTCACCTGCAGAATGGTCCAATGACATTTTCGAAAATTCAGAGAGACCATAATAGAATATATCTAATAGGGTCCATTCTGAAAACATGTCAGATGGACATCTTTTGGTCAGCTGCTTGTATCTTTCCCAAGCTTCATAGAGGCATTCACCATCTTTTTGTTTGAAGGTTTGAATATCCACTCTCAGCTTGCTCAGCTTTTGAGGAGGAAAGAATTTATCTAAGAAGGCAGTGACCAGCTTATACCAGGAGTCTAGGCTATCCTTAGGTTGTGAATCCAACCATATTCTAGCTCTGTCTCTTACAGCAAAAGGGAAAAGCATGAGTCTGTAGACTTCAGGATCAACTCCATTTGTCTTTACAGTCTCACAGATCTGCAAGAACTCAGTTAAAAACTGATAAGGATCTTCAGATGGAAGCCCATAAAACTTGCAGTTTTGTTGCATTAAGGCAACTAGCTGAGGTTTCAGCTCAAAGTTATTGGCTCCAATGGCAGGAATGGAGATGCTTCTTCCATCAAACTTGGACGTTGGCTTTGTGAAGTCACCAAGCATTCTCCTTGCATTATTATTATTATTTTCGGCTGCAATCTCCTTCTCTTGTTCGAAAATTTCTGAAAGGTTATTTCTGGATTGTTGTAATTTAGCTTCTCTTAATTTTCTCTTCAGAGTCCTTTCAGGTTCTGGATCAATTTCAACAAGAGTGCATTTTTCCCTGTTCCTGCTGATGAGCGGATAATTTGTAGTTTTTAGTATGTTTTTAGTATGATCTAGTTAGTTTTGGCATTGTTTTTAGTATGTTTTTAGTATGATCTAGTTAGTTTTTAGTATATTTTTATTAGTTTTTAGTTAAAATTCACTTTTCTAGACTTTACTATGAGTTTGTGTGTTTTTCTGTGATTTCAGGTATTTTCTGGCTGAAATTGAGGGACCTGAGCAAAAATCTGATTCAGAGACTAAAAAGGACTGCAGATGCTGTTGGATTCTGACCTCCCTGCACTCGAAGTGAATTTTCTGGAGCTACAGAAGCCCAATTGGCGCGCTCTCAATGGCGTTGGAAAGTAGACATCCTGGCTTTCCAGCAATATATGATAGTCCATACTTTGCCCAAGATTTGATGGCCCAAACTGGCGTACAAAGTCACCCTCAGAAATCCCAGCATTAAACGCCGGAACTGGCACAAGGATGGGAGTTAAACGCCCAAACTGGCACCAAAGCTGGCGTTTAACTCCAAGAAGAGTCTCTACACGAAAATGCTTCAATGCTCAGCCCAAGCACACACCAAGTGGGCCCGGAAGTGGATTTTTATGTCATTTACTCATCTCTGTAAACCTTAGGCTACTAGTTCTCTATAAGTAGGACCTTTTACTATTGTATTGAGATATCTGGGTAGTTATCTTTGTTTTGATGCTATCTTAGATCACTGGGAGGCTGGCCATTCGGCCATGCCTAGACCTTGTTCTTATGTATTTTCAACGGTGGAGTTTCTACACACCATAGATTAAGGTGTGGAGCTCTGCTGTACCTCGAGTATTAATGCAATTACTATTGTTCTTCTATTCAATTCTGCTTGTTCTTGTTCTAAGATATCACTTGTTCTTCAACTTGATGAATATGATGATCTGTGACACTCATCATCATTCTCACCTATGAACGTGTGACTGACAACCACCTCCGTTCTACCTTTGATTGGGTGAATATCTCTTGGATTCCTGATACACGATGCATGGTTGATCGCCTGACAACCGAGTGCTCGCCTGACAACCGAGCCAGCAATTCCGTGAGATCAGAGTCTTCGTGGTATAGGCTAGGACTGATGGCGGCGTTCAAGAGAATCCGGAAGGTCTAACCTTGTCTGTGGTATTCTGAGTAGGATTCAATGATTGAATGACTGTGACGTGCTTCAAACTCCTGAAGGCAGGGCGTTGGTGACAGACGCAAAAGAATCACTGGATTCTATTCCGGCCTGATCGAGAACCGACAGATGGATAGCCGTGCCGTGACAGGGTGCGTTGAACATTTCCACTGAGAGGATGGGAGGTAGCCACTGACAACGGTGAAACCCTTGCTTAAGCTTGCCATGGAAAGGAGTAGGAAGAATTGGATGAAGACAGTAGGAAAGCAAAGAGACGGAAGGGACAAGCATCTTCATACGCTTATCTGAAATTCCTACCAATGAATTACATAAGTATCTCTATCTTTATCTTTATATTTTATTCGCATATCACCATACCCATTTGAGTTTGCCTGACTAAGATTTACAAGGTGACCATAGCTTGCTTCATACCAACAATCTCTGTGGGATCGACCCTTACTCGCGTAAGGTTTATTACTTGAATGACCCAGTACACTTGTTGGTTAGTTGTGCAAAGTTGTGTTTATGCCATGGTATTGAACACCAAGTTTTTGGATTCATTACCGGGGATTATTTGATTTGTGAAAAGTATTGATCACAATTTCGCGCTATCAAGTTTTTGGCGCCGTTGCCGGGGATTGTTCGAGTATGGACAACTGACGGTTCATCTTGTTGCTTAGATTAGGTATTTTTTTTCGGAGTTCTTAAAGATGAATTCTAGATTTTCATGATGATTTGTTGAAATCTGTCTGGCTGTGAAGCCATGTCTAATTCCATTGGACCGAGGTTTCAACTTATCATCACAAGAGCTTGTTGATTTCTATCAATCTTGCTTTTGGAGCAGTGATCTGCTAAGGCTTGGCTGGCCATTGGCCATGTCTAGTGTTTTGGACCGAAGCTTTCCTTGAAAGCTTGGCTGGCTGTGAAGCCATGTCTAATTCCTGGACCAGAGTCTTAGACTAGCATTGCACTGATTCCTGGAATTCTCATTAAGAACTTTGATATCTTTTTCCACTTAATTTTCGAAAAAGCACAAAAAAATTTACAAAATCATAAAAACAAAAAATATTCTATGTTTCTTGTTGAGACACTAGTTTCATTTTAAGTTTGGTGTCAATTGCATGCATACATTCATGTGTCTTAGTGATCTTCAAGAGGTTCTTGATGATTTCTTACTCTAATCTTTAAATTCTCTTGACTTGAGTGTTTTGTGTGTCTCATATGCATTCTCATTAGTGTCAGTAGTATACAAACTGTTAAGTTTGGTGTCTTGCATGCATTGTTATTTGATTCTTGTTGCATTTTGATTTTTCCTTATTATTAAAAATCCAAAAATATTTTTAATTTGTGTCTTCTCAAGTCAATAATACAGAGAATTGAAGATTCAGAACATACAGCAGAGGAATTACACAGAAAAAGCTGGGCGTTCAAAACGCCCAGTGAAGAAGGACAGACTGGCGTTTAAACGCCAGCCAGGGTACCTGGTTGGGCGTTTAACGCCCAAAAGGGTATAGTTTTGGGCGTTAAACGCCAGAATGTGCACCATTCTGGGCGTTTAACGCCAGGATGGCACAAGAGGGAAGATTTTGTTTTCAATGCAATTTTTTTTTTCAAGTTTTCAAGGTTTTTCAAAATCAAATCTTTTTCAAATCATATCTTTTCAATCATATGTTTTCAAAATCAATTTCTTTCTATTTTTTAAAATACTTGCTATCAATCAATGATTTGATTCAACATTTCAAGTATGTTGCCTTTTCTGTTGAGAAAGGTTTAATGTTTGAATCATATCTTTTCTTGTTAGCCAAGTTTTTAATTTTCAAAATCAAATCTTTTTAAAATGTTTTTCAAATCATATCTTCTCAATCACATCTTTTTAAAACTAATCATATCTTCTTAACCACATCTTTTTCAAAATAGTTTTCAATCAAATCTTTTTGATTTCTAATTTCAAAATCTTTTTCAAAAATCACTTGATTTCTTTTCCACTTTCATTTTCGAAAATCAATTAGTAATTTTCAAAAATGTTTTCAAAATCTTTTACTTAATTTTCGAAAATTACTTCCCTTCTTCTCACATCCTTCTATTTATGGACTAACACTATTCCTTAATACAAAATTCGAACTCCATCTTCTTTGATAAGTTCGAATTTTCTACTTCTGTCTTCTACTTTTCTTTTCCTCTGACACCTAAAGGAATCTCTATACTGTGACATAGAGGATTCCACATTTTCTTGTTCCCTTCTCTTTCTTATGAGCAGGAGCAAGGACAAAAGCATTCTTGTTGAGGCTGATCCTGAACCTGAAAGAACCTTGAAAAGAAAGCTAAGAGAAGCCAAAGCACAACTCTCTGTAGAGGACCTAACAGAAATCTTCAAAGAAGAAGAACCTATGGCAGCCGAAAACAACAACAATGCCAACAAATGCAAGGAAGGTGCTGGGTGACTTTACTGCACCTACTCCCAACTTTTATGGGAGAAGCATCTCTATCCCTGCCATTGGAGCAAACAACTTTGAGCTTAAGCCTCAATTAGTTTCTCTAATGCAACAGAATTGCAAGTTCCATGGACTTCCATTGGAAGATCCTCATCAGTTTTTAGCTGAATTCTTGCAAATCTATGACACTGTCAAGACTAATGGGGTTGACCCTGAGGTCTACAGACTGATGCTATTTCCTTTTGCTGTAAGAGACAGAGCTAGAACATGGTTGGACTCTCAACCTAAAGAAAGCCTGGACTCTTGGGAAAAGCTAGTCAATGCCTTCTTGGTAAAGTTCTTTCCACCTCAAAAATTGAGTAAGCTTAGAGTGGAAGTCCAAACCTTCAGACAGAAGGAAGGAGAATCCCTCTATGAAGCTTGGGAAAGATACAAACAATTAATCAGAAAGTGTCCTTCTGATATGCTTTCTGAATGGAGCATCATAGGTATTTTCTATGATAGTCTCTCTGAACTGTCCAAGATGTCTTTGGATAGCTCTGCTGGAGGATCTCTTCATCTGAAGAAGACGCCTACAGAAGCTCAAGAGCTGATTGAAATGGTTGCAAATAACCAATTCATGTACACTTCTGAAAGAAATCCTGTGAACAATGGGACTAGTCAGAAGAAAGGAGTTCTTGAGATTGACACTCTGAATGCCCTATTGGCTCAGAACAAAATATTGACTCAACAAGTCAATATGATTTCTCAAAGTCTGTCTAGAATGCAAAATGCACCAAGCAGTACTAAAGAAGCTTCATCTGAGGAAGAAGTTTATGATCCTGAGGACCCTTCAATAGAAGAGGTGAATTACATGGGAGAACCCTATGGGAACACCTATAATTCTTCATGGAAAAATCATCCAAATCTCTCACGGAAGGATCAACAGAGACCTCAACAAGGTTTCAACAATAATAATGGTGGAAGAAACAGGTTTAGCAATAGCAAGCCTTTTCCATCATCTTCTCAGCAACAGACAGAGAGTCCTAAGCAGAATACATCTGACTTAGCAACCATGGTCTCTGATCTAATCAAAACCACTCAAGGTTTCATGACTGAAACAAGGTCCTCCATTAGAAACTTGGAGGCACAAGTGGGTCAGCTGAGCAAGAAAATTATTGAACTCCCTCCTAGTACTCTTCCAAGCAATACAGAAGAAAATCCAAAAGGAGAGTGCAAAGCCATCAACATGGCCAAATTTTGGGAGGAAGAAGAGGCAGTGAACGCCACTGAGGAGGACCTCAATAGACGTCCACTGGCCTCCAATGAGTTCCCAAATGAGGAACCATGGGAATCTGAGGCTCAAAATGAGACCATAGAGATTCCATTGGACTTACTTCTGCCATTCATGAGCTCTGATGAGTATTCTTCCTCTAAAGAGGATGAGTATGTCACTGAAGAGCAAGTTGCTAAATACCCTGGAGCAATCATGAAGCTAAATGACAAGTTATTTGGAAATGAGACTTGGGAGGATGAATCCCCTTTGCTCACCAAAGAACTGGATGACTTGTCTAGGCAGAAACTGCCTCAAAAGAGACATGATCCTAGGAAGTTTTCAATACCTTGTACCATAGGCACCATGACCTTCAAGAAGGCCTTGTGTGACTTAGGGTCAAGTGTAAACCTCATGCCCCTCTCTGTAATGGAGAAGTTAGGGATCTTTGAGGTGCAAGCTGCAAAAATCTCACTAGAGATGGCAGACAATTCAAGAAAACAAGCTTATGGACTTGTAGAGGATGTTCTGGTAAAAGTTGAAGACCATTACATCCCTACTGATTTTATAGTCCTAGAGACTGGGAAGTGCATGGATGAATCCATCATCCTTGGCAGACCCTTCCTAGCCACAGCAAAGGCTGTGATTGATGTTGATAGAGGAGAATTGATCATTCAAGTGAATGAAGAATCCTTGGTGTTTAAGGCTCAAGGATATCCCTCTGTCACCATGGAGAGGAAGCATAAAGAGCTTCTCTCAAAACAAAGCCAAACAGAGCCCCCACAGTCAAACTCTAAGTTTGGTGTTGGGAGGCCATAACCAAACTCTAAGTTTGGTGTTGAACCCCCACATTCAAACTCTAAGTTTGGTGTTGGGAGGTTCCAACATTGCTCTGAGCACCTGTGAGGCTCCATGAGAGTCCTCTGTCAAGCTACTGACACTAAAGAAGCGCTTGTTGGGAGGCAACCCAATGTTATATTTTATCTATTCTCTTTTGTTATTTTATGTTTTCTGTAGGTTGATGATCATGAGAAGTCACAAAATCAATGAAAAAAGCAAAAACAGAATGAAAAACAGAAAGAAAAACAGCACACCCTGGAGGAAGAACCTGCTGGCATTTAAACGCCAGTGAGGCTAGCAGTTGGGCGTTTAACGCCCAGTCTGGCACCATTCTGGGCGTTTAACGCCAGAAAGGGGCACCAGACTGGCGTTAAACGCCACAAAGGGGCACCAGACTGGCATTAAACGCCAGAAAAGGGCAAGAAGCTGGCGTTAAACGCCAGAAATGGGCACCAGCCCGGCGTTTAACGCCAGAATTGGCACAAAACGCAATTTTGCTTGCCATTTGGTGCAAGGATGACTTTTCCTTGACACCTCAGGATCTGTGGACCCCACAGGATCCCCACCTACCCTACCACTCTCTCTCTCTTCTTCACCCATTCACCAATCACCTCAACACCTCTTCCCCAAAAACCCTTCACCTATCAAATCCCATCTTTCTCTTCACCACTCACATCCATCCTTCATAAAACCCCACCTACCTCACCATTCAAATTCAAACCACTTTCCCACCCAAACCCACCCTCACTTGACCGAACCCTACCCTCTCCCCACTCCTATATAAACGCATCTTCACTCCTTCATTTTCACACAACCTAAACACCACTTCTCCCCCTTTTGGCCGAACACAAAGCCATTCCCTTCTTCCTCATTTCTTCTTCTTCTACTCTCTTCTTCTTCTTTTGCTCGAGGACGAGCAAACCTTTTAAGTTTGGTGTGGTAAAAGCATTGCTTTTTGTTTTTCCATAACCATTTATGGCATCCAAGGCCGGAGAAACCTCTAGAAAGAGGAAAGGGAAGGCAAACGCTTCCACCTCCGAGTCATGGGAGATGGAAAGATTCATCTCAAGGGTGCATCAAGACCACTTCTATGAAGTTGTGGCCTTGAAGAAGGTGATCCCCGAGGTCCCTTTCTCACTCAAAAAGAGTGAATATCCGGAGATCCGACATGAGATCCGAAGAAGAGGTTGGGAAGTTCTTACCAACCCCATTCAACAAGTCAGAATCTTAATGGTTCAAGAGTTCTATGCCAATGCATGGATCACCAAGAACCATGATCAAAGTATGAACCCGGATCCAAAAAATTATCTTACTATGGTTCGGGGAAATACTTGGATTTTAGTCCGGAAAGGGTAAAGGTTGGCATTCAACTTGCCCATGATGCAAGGAGATGAAATCCTTACACTAGAAGGGTCAACTTTGATCAAAGGTTGACCAAGTCCTCAAGTCATAGAACATGA